>NC_092232.1:49889981-49909981 GCF_036320965.1 Panulirus ornatus
CTGGTTACCCTCCCGAGGAAGGAGGGGAAGAGGAGGGAAAGAGGAGGGAAAGAGGAGGGGTGTGGTGTGGAGGAACGAACAGGGAAGGAGATCAAAGATGATTATTGAGAAAATGTCTTGATGACGTATCTCGAGATGATGTGTGGGGTTGTGGAGGGGGTTGTGGAGGGGGATGTGGAGGGGGTTGTGGAGGGGGTTGTGGAGGGGGGGAGGTTGTGATGATCCCAGTAGGAACTAGGAGGCGCCCCGGTCCCGTGTTGTCATCCCGGTAGAGATAATAATAGTAAGACTCCCAGTAACCAAGGGTAATTGACGCTGGTCTCTGGTGCAGGGGTGATGGAGGTCTGTGTGTGTGTGTGTGTGTGTGTGTGTGTGTGTGTGTGTGTGTGTGTGTGTGTGTTATCCACTTCATCAGTCCCCACAGTGGGGGAGGGAAGGAGGAGGGAAGAGGGCGGATGAGTGAAGGGGAGGGGGAATGGATGGGGTAGGTGGGGTAGGGGGGGGAGGAAGGGTGGTGAGGGAGGGAAGGGAGAGGAGGAGGGGAGGGAAATATATATGGAAGGGGAGTGGAAAGTGGAGTGTGGGGGGATGGGGAGAAGGGGAGGGGAAGAAAAGGAAGGGGTTATGGGAAGGGGGAGTGAGGGGGAGGGGGGGTAGTCTGTTGTGACAACAACCTTGAAGTGTATTTTGTCTGGGTTGTAGAGATCTTGGTGATCTGGGTTGTAGGGGTTCTGATGGGCCGCGTTGTAGGGGCCGTGATGGGCCAGGTTGTAGGTGGAGTCCTGATGGGCCGGGTTGTAGGTGGGGTCCTGATGGGCCGGGTTGTAGGTAGGGTCCTGATGGGCCGGGTTGTAGGTAGGGTCCTGATGGGCCGGGTTGTAGGTGGGGTCCTGATGGGCCGGGTTGTAGGTGGGGTCCTGATGGGCCGGGTTGTAGGTGGGGTCCTGATGGGCCGGGTTGTAGGAGTTCTGATGGGCCGGGTTGTAGGTGGGGTCCTGATGGGCCGGGTTGTAGGTGGGGTCCTGATGGGCCGGGTTGTAGGTGGGGTCCTGATGGGCCGGGTTGTAGGAGTCCTGATGGGCCGGGTTGTAGGTGGGCTCCTGATGGGCCGGGTTGTAGGTGGGCTCCTGATAGGCCGGGTTGTAGGTGGGATCCTGATGGGCCGGGTTGTAGGTGGGGTCCTGATGGGCCGGGTTGTAGGTGGGGTCCTGATGGGCCGGGTTGTAGGTGGGGTCCTGATGGGCCGGGTTGTAGGTGGGGTCCTGATGGGCCGGGTTGTAGGTGGGGTCCTGATGGGCCGGGTTGTAGGTGGGGTCCTGATGGGCCGGGTTGTAGGAGTCCTGATGGGCCGGGTTGTAGGTGGGCTCCTGATGAGCCGGGTTGTAGGTGGGGTCCTGATGGGCCGGGTTGTAGGTGGGGTCCTGATGGGCCGGGTTGTAGGTGGGGTCCTGATGGGCCGGGTTGTAGGTGGGGTCCTGATGGGCCGGGTTGTAGGTGGGCTCCTGATGGGCCGGGTTGTAGGTGGGGTCCTGATGGGCCGGGTTGTAGGTGGGGTCCTGATGGGCCGGGTTGTAGGTGGGGTCCTGATGGGCCGGGTTGTAGGTGGGGTCCTGATGGGCCGGGTTGTAGGTGGGGTCCTGATGGGCCGGGTTGTAGGAGTCCTGATGGGCCGGGTTGTAGGTGGGGTCCTGATGGGCCGGGTTGTAGGTGGGGTCCTGATGGGCCGGGTTGTAGTGAGTGTTGGTGGTGAGGAGGTTGTGAGGCTCCTGGTGGCGAGGTTGTGGGTGGGTGGGGTTGTAAGGCAAGGTGTGTGTGTGTGTGTGTGTGTGTGTGTGTGTGTGTGTGTGTGAGAGAGAGAGAGAGAGAGAGAGAGAGAGAGAGAGAGAGAGAGAGAGAGAGAGAGGTGGAGGGGAACAGCTCCCCACCTCCCCACCTTTACCCAGGGGGCACCGCTCCCTTTCCACCCCCACCACAGCCCATTCCTGGGGGGAAAAAAATTGGTAATTGGAATTTTGTTTAAATATATATATGTATACATTTTCTAATCCTTTTTTTTTCCCCTCTGATTAAGTCGGAGAAGTGAGGGAGGGGGTTTTGTGGGGTAGGTGGGGGTGATGGAGGCAAGCCTAGTGGCGGGTGGGGGTGATAATTAGGGGAGGGGTGATAACTTCAGGTTGGGGAGCGCTCCGAGGTAGCCAGGGATGAGGGTAGGACGATGGGGAGATGAGCAGGATGGCCGGGAAGACCGGGGAGAGGAGCAGAAGGGCTGGGAAGATCGGGGAGAGGAGGAGAAGGGCTGGGGAGGGGAGCAGAAGGGCCGGGAAGACTGGGGAGAGGAGCAGAAGGGCCGGGAAGACCGGGGAGAGGAGCAGAAGGGCCGGGAAGACCGGGGAGAGAAGCAGGAGGGCTGGGAAAACCAGGGAGTCGAGCTGGAGGGCCGTGGAAGACCGGGGAGAGGAGCTGGAGGGCCGGGAAGACCGGGGAGAGGAGCTGAAGGGCCGGGAAATATATTTCCCAGTTTCTTCCTCAGGTGCAGTGCCTTCTGGCGTAAAGAAAATGGTAGAGATAGGTTGACTTCAGTAAAGTTGGTTCAGTAGACTCCGTAGCAGTAACAAGTGACCATAATCCTCTGTACATATGTGTAATATATATATATATATATATATATATATATATATATATATATATATATATATATATATATATATACATATATTCCTATGAGTCCACGGGGAAAATGAAACACGACTCGTAGAACTCATAAGAATATCTTGATCAAGCGCAAAATTGTGATCCTTTCCAACATATCTATCTATCTATCTATCTATCAGAGAGGGGGGCCAGGTAAGGATATTCCCTCAAAGGCCCAGTTCTCTGTTCTTAACGCTACCTCGCTAACGCGGGAAATGGCGAATAGTTTGAAAGAAGAAACAAATATATATATATATATATATATATATATATATATATATATATATATATATATATATATATATATATATATATATATCAGTTATCAGTACTTGCCGTGGGGGGGCCTGGACGATCCTTTCTCTCCTTATCTGTGTGGTCCTCCATCTCTTTCTTCCCTCCGCCCCACATAAAAAGGAGGAAGGAGGGAAAGTATTGTTTGGCCTCAAGGACATGTTTTCCTTCTTGGGAAAGGTAGAAGAAGCCGTCGTCGTACATATGGATACATGACCGTCTTTTTTTTAGCATCTGTGGCGAGAAGTTGGACGCGTCTCAGTGTACGGTAAGGTAAGGTGACGAATTGTATGATTTTCGTGAGGGGTAAATCCTGGCTGTGCGAATGAGAGGTACGCTCTGTGTGTGTGAGGTGCCCCCTGAGTGTGAGAGGTACCCCCTGAGTGTGAGAGGTGCCCCCTGAGTGTGAGAGGTACCCCCTGAGTGTGAGAGGTGCCCCCTGAGTGTGAGAGGTACCCCCTGAGTGTGAGAGGTGCCCCCTGAGTGTGAGAGGTACCCCCTGAGTGTGAGAGGTGCCCCCTGAGTGTGAGGTACCCCCTGAGTGTGAGGGGTACCTCTGAATGCGAGAGGTTCCCCTGAATATGAGAGGTACTCTCTGAGTGTGAGAGGCACTCCCTGAGTGTGAGAGGGACTCCCTGAGTGTGAGAGGTACCCCCTGAGTGTGAGAGGTACCCGGAGAGTGTGAGAGGTACCCGGAGAGTGTGAGAGGTACCCCCTGAGTGTGAGAGGTACCCCCCTGAGTGTGCGAGGTACCCCCCCTGAGTGTGCGAGGTACCCCCCTGAGTGTGAGAGGTGCCCCCTGAGTGTGCGAGGTACCCCCCCTGAGTGTGAGAGGTACCCCCCTGAGTGTGAGAGGTGCCCCCTGAGTGTGCGAGGTACCCCCCCTGAGTGTGAGAGGTACCCCCCTGAGTGTGAGAGGTACCCCCCTGAGTGTGCGAGGTACCCCCCCTGAGTGTGAGAGGTACCCCCCTGAGTGTGAGAGGTACCCCCCTGAGTGTGAGAGGTACCCCCCCTGAGTGTGAGAGGTACCCCATGAGTATGATCATGGATTCCTCTCCGCTTCGTACGGGTCGAGTCTCTCGCAAAGACTCATTGCTCACAGGGTGTGAGGGGGGATATGTGGATAGGGGGGGATATGTGGATTGGGGGGGATATGTGGATGGGGGGATATGTGGATGGGGGGGATATGTGGATGGGGGGGATATGTGGATGGGGGGAGGGGGTTGTTGTTGTTGTTTTGCTAGCTGATTATGGCGTCTGGGGGGGTGGGAGCTGGGGGGCTGGCTGGCTGGGACAGGGGCTGGCTGACGGGGTTTTGCTAGGAGAGAGAGAGAGAGAGAGAGAGAGAGAGAGAGAGAGAGAGAGAGAGAGAGAGAGAGAGAGAGAGAGAGAGACTATATATCGGTCTGTGCGCATGCGTCGCCTCCCTCCCTCCCCTCTACACTCACACACACACACACACACACACACACACACAGAGGTGTCTGCCATATTGCTACAGATCACAGGGGGACTTGCAGTACTTTGTGGATCTGGCAAGGAGGTGTGGGAGGGAGGGAGTTGACTGACGATGAACATCCCTCCTTCTCTCGTGTGAGGCCTTGGATGAGGGCCACCTTCCCTCCCATCTGTGTACCTCCCCCTCTCACTATCATGACACAGTGTATATCCCGTAGGAGGGAAGAGAGAGAGAGAGAGGAGAGAGGAGAGGAGAGGGAGGGAGGTTCTGAGTGTGAGCATCGCATCGCTGGCAGCCTGTGGGCCCCGGCCCGTGGCACCTGTTGCTCTGGATGGCGGCATCAGTGTGTTCTTCGTCCTCGGGACTGTTGCTCCAGCGGCCCCCCCACACACACACTGGGCCCAGCCACCTGTCGTACACGAAGGCGTCCCCCCCCCGACCACATCCTCCCTGTGGCGCCACAACCCACACCTCCAGCTAACACCTGTCTAGGAAGAAATGGGAAGACCCGTGTGATCCCGTCGTCATCTCCTCCGTGCACGTACGCAAATGACGGGGGGTTTAAGGTGATAGAACAATCCTGGAACCTACGTTTTAAAGGATCTGTTTACCCTCGGTCGTTTGACGGGAACAGATGATAATAAGGAAGTCATACCGATCTGTTATTCCTCTATGACTTCAAGGATAAGTTCGTGTTCATTGCCTACTTCCATATCAAGTCGTTCGGTTCGACATGTGAGTGTGTGTGTGTCTGTGTGTGTCTGTGACCTCAAGATCGACCTGGCGTAGACCCCGGGTTAATTCTAAAGTGGTGATACCATTATCATGGACCCCCTTATATGAACACTGAGTGACCCAAGCAAGGACTGTAGCAATCTGTCTTAAACCTCTCGTTCGTACAATGAGATAATAAACTTCAAAGTCCACAGGGAGAGAACGAATCCTTGACGTAATCAAAGACACGAGAGTCCTCAAGTGTCACACACACATTCGTATTCAAAGACCAAGAATGACTTGATGACAGGACGGGAAATATGTTACAGCGGAAAGTCTAAATATTCACTCTAACCTTTTGCCAGTGAGAGGAGGCGTTTGCAAGCTTTAATTCGCCATCGTCAACATGCCGCGCACCCACAGGCTAGCCCTTGTTACACCAGTGGAACAGACCGGGTTGTTACGTTGGATTTGAGGGAGCGGGAGGGAGGCCCCACGACCTTCCAACCCCGCATGATCTAAGCCACTGGCCATGTCCAGCAGTACGGGCCGGGGGACCACCAAGAACAGTAAATGGAAGAATGTTGTCAACAGGCTACGTAGAGGGTGAGTTCCCCTGTCCTCACTTGCCACCTTCCTCGTCCCTTAAGGCAACGCCACTTGCCACCTTCCTCGTCCCTTAAGGCAACACTTCTTACCACCTTCCACGTCCCTTAAGACAACACTTCTTATCACCTTCCTCGTCCCTTAAGGCGACACTTCTTACCACCTTCCTCGTCCCTTAAGGCAACACTTACCACCTTCCACGTCCCTTAAGGCAACACTTACCACCTTCCACGTCCCTTAAGGCAACACATATCTCATATCTCCTTTCACGTCCCATGAGGCTACTCTAACTACTATACTGCCTCATATGTCGCTCCTTACTAGTTCCTCACACCTCATGATGCCTCATATGACGCTCCTTACTAGTTCCTCACACCTCATGATGCCTCATATGACGCTCCTTACCAGTTCCTCACACCTCATGATGCCTCATTCTTCCTCTTCATATCCCACACTGTTTCTCACCTGCACTACATGTCTTATGAAACCTAGTCTGTCTGTTATCTCATGGTGCCACTTAAGAGCACTTTACTGCGCTGCCCTTCATGACACTCCTACTTACAACACTTAAGGTGAAGTTATGACTCGTCGTTATAAAGTGGCATTACGTGAGAGGTTAATGTGTCCTTTCGCAGTCTGTCAGGTTAATATTTAACATTTACTTCAGGGCGAAATGTTAAGGTTTTGCCTTACGCTCTGTGGACACGGCAAGCATACTGCTGTTCATTTGTCACTGTACAGTGATGAGGGCCTCCTGTGTTGCACTGTACAGTGATGAGGCCTTCTGTGTTGCACTGTACCTCCTGTGTTGCACTGTACAGTGATGAGGCCTCCTGTGTTGCACTGTACAGTGATGAGGCCTTCTGTGTTGCACTGTACAGTGATGAGGCCTTCTGTGTTGCACTGTACAGTGATGAGGCCTCCTGTGTTGCACTGTACAGTGATGAGGCCTCCTGTGTTGCACTGTACAGTGATGAGGCCTTCTGTGTTGCACTCTACAGTGATGAGGCCTTCTGTGTTGCACTCTACAGTGATGAGGACCTCCTGTGTTGCACTGTACAGTGATGAGGCCTTCTGTGTTGCACTGTACAGTGATGAGGCCTTCTGTGTTGCACTGTACCTCCTGTGTTGCACTGTACAGTGATGAGGCCTTCTGTGTTGCACTGTACCTCCTGTGTTGCACTCTACAGTGATGAGGCCTTCTGTGTTGCACTCTACAGTGATGAGGACCTCCTGTGTTGCACTCTACAGTGATGAGGCCTTGTGTGTTGCACTGAACAGTGTTGAGCACTGAGGTTTCCTGTGTTGCACTGAACAGTTTTTAGCGCTGAGGTTTCCTGTGTTGCACTTAGCAGTGTTGAGCGCTGAGGTTTCCTGTGTTGCACTTAGCAGTGTTGAGTGCTGAGGTTTCCTTTGTTGCACTGAGCAATGTTTACTGCTGGGGCTTCCTGTGTCATACGTAATATCCACAATGCATTGGTTCAAGCTCGCAAAGGAATCTATATATATATATATATATATATATATATATATATATATATATATATATATATATATATATATATATTCCTATGAGTCCACGGGGAAAATGAAACACGAAAAGTTCCCAAGTGCACTTTCGTGTAATAATCACATCGTCGTGTTTCATTTTCCCCGTTGACTCATAGGAATATCTTGATCACGCGCAAAATTGTGACCCTCTCCAATATATATATATATATATATATATATATATATATATATATATATATATATATATATATATATATATATATATAAACTTTTTTGAGGATATACCATAACAAGTTGGTTCTGGCTTCACTTAACTGGAGTTAAAAGTTCGTTTTGGTCGCCACGTAAAACTAAGGCAAGTCCAAACTTATCCAATTATGGGCGAACGAGGGAGATGTTATCCTGGTGTAATATTTCAAACCCACGGGGGATATTATCTTCAGCCAGGACGAATATGATATCTTGATGATAACCGTAATGGGTCAGTAACAGCTTGGTTTGATTACTGATAAGGGATATCTGCTATCATTTTTGATAGGGATGTGGATATCTTGATAGAGGTGGGGATGTATCTTGATAGAGGTGGGGTGTGTATCTTAAAAGAGGTGGGGGATATCTTGATTAAGGTGGAGGTTATCTTGACAGTGGTTCAACAGAACAAGGAATAACTTGTGATGTTATCTGACCCTCCCCTCTACTGCCATGGGGTGGGATGGGGTTTAGGGGGTGGACGATGCCACCTGCTGCATATCACAGCTAGTTGGCCACTGCTGCTGTTACCTCACAGCTGGGTGGTTCCTGCTGCCTCACAGCCTCACAATGAGCCGTCGAATCACCTCATTATCTGGCTCCAGGAGTCTCCTCATTACCCTCCCAGGTGAATGAGACGACATCTCGACCTGGTTTTCAACTTGCGCCAGGTCACGACGAAGCTTTGACCTGGGAGCAGTGGGACACATGTGTATGTGACCTGGGATAAAGCTGGACTGGCACAGGACAGCTGACTGACTAAGCTTGACCTATGAGAATAAGCTTGACCTATGAGAATAAGCTTAACCTTTGACCCCGAGCGAGGCTTCATTGTCTGGGTGTGTCAGCTTAAGCGCCGGGACTAAGCTGATTAACGCATACTGTGACGACAAAGGCGATTCGTGCTCGGACCCGCCCAGGTTCGAGTCCTGGGCCTCGTCAGTCGGCCCACTGTCAACCTAGCTGTTCATCTCTTAGGCTGGTGTGTGTGTGTGTGTGTGTGTGTGTGTGTGTGTGTGTGTGTGTGTGTGTACAGGATAAGATAAAGACATAGTACATACATGCAAAGTTAAGCGACGGGGTAACACGAGTGTAAAACTCTCTCCCCTTAATACACACACACACACACACACACACACACACACACACACACACACACGTACACACACACACACGTACGCACACACACACACACACACACACACACACACACACACACACACACTGTGATATCAACAAACATCTTACATCTCTATGATATCAAAACTCATTTAATTGTCTTCTTTTAACCCTCCCCCCCCAGATTTCTAGTCCCATCTAAATAGATATTACCAACACTTTTGTGATGGTTACCCACACTTGTTTGATGGTTACCCACACTTTTGTGATGGTTACCCACACTTGTGTGATGGTTACCCACACTTGTGTGATGGTTACCCACACTTTTGTGATGGTTACCCACACTTGTATGATGGTTACCAACACTTGTTTGATGGTTACCCACACTTGTTTGATGGTTACCCACACTTGTTTGATGGTTACCCACACTTGTCTGATGGTTACCCACACTTGTGTGATGGTTACCCACACTTGTGTGATGGTTACCCACACTTTTGTGATGATTACCCACACTTGTGTGATGGTTACCCACACTTGTGTGATGATTACCCACACTTGTGTGATGGTTACCCACACTTGTGTGATGATTACCAACACTTGTGTGATGGTTACCCACACTTGTGTGATGGTTACCCACACTTGTGTGATGGTTACCCACACTTTTGTGATGATTACCCACACTTGTGTGATGGTTACCCACACTTTTGTGATGGTTACCCACACTTGTGTGATGGTTACCCACACTTGTGTGATGGTTACCAACACTTGTGTGATGGTTACCCACACTTGTGTGATGGTTACCAACACTTGTGTGATGGTTACCCACACTTGTGTGATGGTTACCCACACTTGTGTGATGGTTACCCACACTTGTGTGATGGTTACCCACACTTGTGTGATGGTTACCCACACTTGTTTGATGGTTACCCACACTTGTATGATGGTTACCCACACTTGTTTGATGGTTACCCACACTTGTGTGATGGTTACCCACACTTGTGTGATGGTTACCAACACTTGTTTGATGGTTACCCACACTTTTATGATGGTTACCCACACTTGTTTGATGGTTACCCACACTTGTGTGATGGTTACCCACACTTGTGTGATGGTTACCCACACTTGTGTGATGGTTACCCACACTTGTGTGATGGTTACCCACACTTGTGTGATGGTTACCCACACTTGTGTGATAGTGATCAACCTCTGTGTTGAATCTTGCCTTTAAACTACCTATTTTCGTACCACAGGTAGTTTTCCTTCCTTCCAATTGGTCACGTGACGTTCATACCATCATTGGACCAGTGTGGAACCAGCCAGGCTACAGAGAAGGACACAAGGACACAAGAGGTGTCGTTGGGATGAAAATAAAGACAATAATGTGACAGGAAAGAGGAAGAAGTGTGGCAAGGCGAGTGCTATGTTGGGGAGGAGGAGTGGAAGTGTCACCGTGTGGTCGGAGTGTTGGAGAAATGCTGGTTAAATGATGGAGAAGAGCTGGAAGGGTGATTGGAGGAATGAGGAACTTTGCGGGAGAAGTGAGGGAGAGATGGGAGAATGATGAATTTGTTGGATGTGGGAATATGCGAGAGAAGTGTTGGAGAAGTGTTGTAGAAGTGTTGGAGAAGTGTTGTAGAAGTGTTTGAGAAGTGTTGGAGAAGTGTTGGAGATGAGTACATGGTATAGTCTTCCGGGGTCTTCTACCATTACAGTCCTAGGCTGGACGCAAGCTGCTTTGGTTGGGTCGTTGCTCGACCAAACTGTTGGAGGCTGCAACCTGCATTGCTTGGGGGGGACATCTTGCTAGACTCTTTGTCACTTTGCTGGTGTAGCCGAGCGGCCTTAGGGATCTGTTGAAGTCCTGGGGAGGATGTCACTTTTGGAGGGGAGTGTTTAAGGTCCCATACAGTGTTGGATAATAGTATAGAAAGGAGCATCAAGAAGCGTTGGAGTGGAGTGGAGTGGCAGAGGGTGGAAAGCACTGGTGTTGGAGGGTGATGGGAGAGTGGTGGGTCGTGGAGCAACGTCTGTAGTGCCTCACTCTTGGTGTGCAACGTTACAGCAATGGCTTTTAAGGATTGAGTTGGGGTAGGGGGAAGAGTCGGGGGGGGACCAATCGTGTTGAAATGGTTTCCTGTTTTGAACTTGGCTACTATTACATTTCTACTCTCACCACACTCGTCTTGAAGGTCTGCTGCTGTTCTATTGCTTTCCTGCACGTTGCTTGGCGTTCCAGGGTATGGAACACGCAAGCAATGACATCATGGCGCCCCTGAAACTCCGGACTTAAAAAGGGAGAATCCCCTCCTTCTCTGCATTTCACTTTTAAGTTCATACCACATGCTCTGAAGTGGGTGACACGTGTTCAGTAGCCTCCCATGGGTGTGTGTGTGTGTGTGAGTTCACTCAAAGGCTGAACATTTACGTACAGAGGTACCTTACGAAGTGCCCCGTTGACTTAGGTCTTCTCTTTTTTTTTTTGAGAGAGAGAGTTTGTGAGTGGGGCTGTGATGAAGACGTAGGGCCCACAAGGGTTAAGGATGATGTCAGGGTTGACAGAGAGGTATTAGTGCATCACCGTGGTAGGCTATGGCCCTCAGGCAAGCCTTATTCTCACCTATCTCCCTCCTGGTCAACAAAGGAGGAGGGAGTGAGTGAGGGAGGGCAGGGGAAATTATACTCATGCCAAACTCACATATATAACCTTGGGTCAACCCACAGCCCACAGAAACTAACTCTTTGGTTGCCCAGGACGAGTCGAGAGGCTGGGCTACCTGGGTTGATCGACCAGTTTGTCTCCCTGGACTAGTCGACCTGCTTGACTACCTACGTTGATCGACCAGTTTGTCTCCCTAGGTTGACTACCTGGACTAGTCGACCTGCTTGACTACCTGGGTTGGTCGACCATTTTATCTACCTGGGTTGGCCAAGCCTGGCTACCTGAATTGGTCGACCAAGCTTGGCTATCTGGGTTGATCGACCAAGCTTGGCTACCGAGGCTGGTCGATAAACCTGGCTACCTGGGCTGGTCGACAGGCGAACGGGAGCGAGCGTGTGATGACTGAGACTGTCAAACTAACATAGCAACACAAACTGTCCCAAATGATGATCACACGAGGACAGCAACACAAGCTACTGTAACAAGTGTGTGTGTGTGTGTGTGTGTGTGTTGCCTCTCTCTCTCTCTCTCTCTCTCTCTCTCTCTCTCTCTCTCTCTCTCTCTCTCTCTCCCCCTATCATCATCATCATCACCGAGAGGTGAATGCCCAGAGCAGAGCCCGAGCGGAATCCAAAAACGAGGCGGAGGGAAAAAATCGAAGAAACCAGTCAGTAAGTGGAAGCTGGGGAGGACGACGAAGAAGGAAGACCTCCTCCTCCTCCACAGGACAGCGCCACACACACACACACACACACACACACACACACACACACACACGTATCCAGGTCACAGCAGAAGCAGCGTTCCACTATTCGTAGAGACATGATTTTTAGGTCAGGCGTCAAATGCCACGGCACAGCATAATAGCAGCGGGATACCATCTGGGTCTCACTCACCCTTGTCAGTATCCAGGCCTTTCCTGGACAAAGGCCTCGATGGAAATAACTTCTATAAATGGCCTGACACAAGCCACTGGCACATTGGCAAGACTTCACAGGAGGCGACTCTAATAACAGGGGCTTTCCAACCCCGAAGAATACTTCGCAACTGTACACGTGGGATTGAAAAGGAGGTTAAGAAATAGGATTGGATGGGGCTGACGGGGCCGGCCTCGTCCACCCGGAAACCTTTTCATCTATACTGAGCTGGCGACAATATCATATCTGCTGACGGTGAGGAGGGTTTGAGGTAGTGTGGACACCCAGGAACCTTCCATCCACACACAGAGCTGATACCACACCAAGGTAGTGGTTACGGAAGTAACTAGGTACTTACTGTTCTCCATAGGAACCAAGGGAAGGGAGGGATGGAGCGTGACAGCATATCCCACAGGACATGTAACACAACAGACGGTCATAAGTTCGACCAAACCCACAACAGAGTGTTATCTTCTGAGGGCGTTACAGTCAGTGACACGTCTCGTGGATTCATCAAAGAACGTGAAGGCCCCCCCAGAGAATGTGACAGTCAGTAACGCTATAATTTCTTCGTTGTGTAGTGGACGAGTAACCTTAATCAACAGGTCTGTGTAGCCAACCAGGACGAACACATCTTACGATCCTTCGTTGTACACAAAGAGTTTGATCCTCCTATGGCAGCAGACGACCCAACTCGTTCCCCTCAAACCCCTTCATAATGATCTCTCATAGTGTCTCGAGTGTAAACACCTCGACACGGGTTCTTCTTAATTTCCATGTCCAAATCTCATACGTCTCCCTTCGACCAAACTACTTCACAACACTCCATTGCCGTCCTACAGCAACCCAAAAAAGAAGGACCTCAGATATTAACTATATCCTTCATCGTATCCTGTAAGCTCCTTAGTTACGAATATTACGTATGATATCTGTTTACTAAATACTTGAGTATTTGCTGAAGTCCAGAAGTAGAGATATTTGTAATGAGTAACTGTAACATGAATATTATGGAATATTGCTCGTATATTTGTAGTGGATCTTCCTCCACCCCTCTCTCTGTCTCTCTCGTCTCTCTCTCTCTCTCTCTCTCTCTCTCTCTCTCTCTCTCTCTCTCTCTCTCTCTCTCTTAGCCAACTGTCAAATTCATTTCAAACCATCGTTTACCGTACGCCGTAATGTTGCCACCTCTCTCTTTCTCTCTCTTTCTCTCTCTCTCTCTCTCTCTCTCTCTCTCTCTCTCTCTCTCTCTCTCTCTCTCTTTCTCTCTCTCTCTCTCTTTTTCCGTGGTTATTATCGTGGTCACTCCGCTCATAAGGTATCACCCAAGCCTGCATCCAGCCCCCACTCACCAAGCCTGGATCCCCACCTTGCGTTTGGATCGGCTGTTTCCTTTACTTTCCGTGTGTAGTTGGCCAGTTTAATCGAGGATGGACCGTTATGTTACTACCACTACTTCCTCCTTCTTCCTCCCACTCTTTTTCCCTGGAGGAGCGAAGCTCTTGAATTCTCTTCCTTCTGTCTGTCCTTCCCCTTCTTCATACAACCTTCTGAAGTCAGTCACGTCGGTTCATACAACCTTCTGAAGTCAGTCACGTCGGGTCATACAGCCTTCTGAAGTCAGTCACGTCGGGTCATACAGCCTTCTGAAGTCAGTCACGTCGATTCATACAGCCTTCTGAAGTCAGTCACGTCGGGTCATACAGCCTTCTGAAGTCAGTCACGTCGGGTCATACAGCCTTCTGAAGTCAGTCACGTCGGGTCATACAGCCTTCTGAAGTCAGTCACGTCGGGTCATACAGCCTTCTGAAGTCAGTCACGTCGGGTCATACAACCTTCTGAAGTCAGTCACGTCGGGTTGAGTCAGTCACATCAGACTGGGTCAACCGTGTTAGGGAGAGTCAAATCAGGTCAGGTCAGGTCAGGTCAGGTCATGCGAAGTCGTGGAGGACATTGGTGGAGAGGGAGGAGGAGGTACGAACAGTTATTGTGATCAATAATCTTTTCTCACTCGTTCCTAGAAGTTTTGACGCAATACAGTGTTGCGCCAGAGCAGTGGAAGTAAGTAGAATTGGGTGTTGCGTCCCACGACGCAATACAGTGTTGCGCCAGAGCAGTGGAAGTAAGTAGAATTGGGTGTTGCGTCCCACGACGCAATACAGTGTTGCGCCAGAGCAGTGGAAGTAAGTAGAATTGGGTGTTGCGTCCCACCATCTGTGGTAATACAGTATTCTACCTGGGGAATACAATAGGGAATACATTGTGTTGCTTCATAACAACTAAGATGATTGAGTGTTGCGTCAGAAAAAAAATTATACGTACTGTTGCGTCCTGTGGGATGAAACAGTGTATTGTGTCTGAACAACTGACGCAATACACAGTGTTGCACGAAAACAACAGTGTTGCACCAGAACAACTAAAGCAATACACAGTGTTGCACGAGAACAACTGACGCAATACACAGTGTTGCACGAGAACAACTGAAGCAATACACAGTGTTGCACGAGAACAACTGACGCAATACACAGTGTTGCACGAGAACAACTGACGCAATACACAGTGTTGCACGAGAACAACTGAAGCAATACACAGTGTTGCACGAGAACAACTGAAGCAATACACAGTGTTGCAACAGAACAACAAATTCAACAGTTTGAGTCTCCTTATCCCAGAGAGAGAGAGAGAGAGAGAGAGAGAGAGAGAGAGAGAGAGAGAGAGAGAGAGAGAGAGAGAGAATTCTTTCCCTAAATTTGCGTTTTAACAAATTCATTGAAATGGGCTTTTTCAAACAAGTCTACGGTCACACCCACCCGCGTTTCATTTACTCCAGTTACGTATACCTTATACTTGCTGTGTAATATTGACGATATTATTACGAATACCAGGGAAAATGTAGTGTCTCTCTATCTGTCTATCTATCTATCTAGCTATCTATCTGTCTATCTATCTATCTCGTCAAAGAACACGAAAACAAGAGACAGAAACCGAACGTGACATTGCCCTCACTGGCTCAGCGAACGTTGTGGCTGGGAGGTAGGCTGGGAGGACATTGTGGCTGGGAGGTAGGCTGGGAGGACATTGTGGCTTGGAGGTAGGCTGGGAGGACATTGTGGCTGGGAGGTAGGCTGGGAGGACATTGTGGCTGGGAGGTAGGCTGGGAGGACATTGTGGCTTGGAGGTAGGCTGGGAGGACATTGTGGCTGGGAGGTAGGCTGGGAGGACATTGTGGCTGGGAGGTAGGCTGGGAGGACATTGTGGCTGGGAGGTAGGCTGGGAGGACATTGTGGCTGGGAGGTAGGCTGGGAGGACATTGTGGCTGGGAGGTAGGCTGGGAGGACATTGTGGCTTGGAGGTAGGCTGGGAGGACAATGTGGCTGGGAGGTAGGCTGGGAGGACATTGTGGCTTGGAGGTAGGCTGGGAGGACATTGTGGCTTGGAGGTAGGCTGGGAGGACATTGTGGCTGGGAGGTATAGGCTGGGAGGACATTGTGGCTGGGAGGTATAGGCTGGGAGGACATTGTGGCTAGGAGGTAGGCTGGGAGGACATTGTGGCTAGGAGGTAGGCTGGGAGGACATTGTGGCTGGGAGGTAGGGTGGGAGGACATTGTGGCTTGGAGGTATAGGCTGCCAGTTCCACCAGTGACACCACGTAAACCTGCACACACCAGTGACAACACTGGTGTCACACACACACACACACACACACACACACACACACACACACACACACACACACAGAGCAGGACACACGTCGTAAACATTAAGATGGCTGTGTGTTTTGCCAGAGATACTGCCTCATAATTCTCGCTCCCTCCCCCTCCTCATTATACCTACCTCACAGGCCTCATCAACTTCTCATTATCCTCCTCATATGCAGTAGGGCACCCACAACAACAGAAGAGAGGGGAAAATATCACAATGGTGATCGTAATTACTGTGCAGCTTTTTTTGTTTTACGTACTAAATCAACCTGGTATTTGGCTTCACTTCCCGCTCTGTGGGTCGATTCTTTGCCATTCACAACCCCAGCCATTACTGCATTCACAACCCCAGCCATTACTGCATTCACAACCCCAGCCATTACTGCATTCACAACCCAGCCCTAACTATATTCACAATTCAGTCCTAAATATATTCACAATTTAGCCCTTACTGCATTCACAACCCAGCCCTTAATGCATTCACAACCCCAGCCATTACTGCATTCACAACCCCAGCCGAACTATATTCACAATTCAGCCCTTAATGCATTCACAATCCAGCCCTTACTGCATTCACAACCCCAGCCATTACTGCATTCGCAACCCAGCCCTTACTATAATCACAATTCAGCCCTTAATGCATTCACAACCCAGCTCTTATTGCATTCACAACCCAGCCATCATTGCATTCGCAACCCAGCCCTTACTATATTCACAATTCAGCCCTTAATGCATTCACAATCCAGCCCTTACTGCATTCACAATCCAGCCCTTACTGCATTCACAATCCAACCCAACTTCATTCACAATCCAGCCCTTACTACATTCACAACCCAGCCACATATATTTCCTCCAGTCTTCAAGTTATGACATCATTTCCACACTGACACCCACACCCACACACACACACACACACACACACACACACACACACACACACACACACACCAGTCATCCATAACAGTTGTAAGAGATACGACACAGATCACAAGACTTGTATGTTGGCAGTGTAATACAGACATGTAATTGGTTTAAGGAATACGTGACTATAACATATACAGACTGGCACGGTGTCGTGGTTGTGTGTATGTGGGTGTACAACTTTGTATCGCTGAGGTTTTGATTCAGTTGTGATAATGAGACGGTCATGGCCACAAGTTCATTTACATATGTAAATAACTGAGCAGCTGGACTCTGAAGTTCTGTATGCATGGCATTCGAATCCTTTTTGCTCGCTTGTATCATTCTTGGCTGATCATCCCTACATCTCTGCGTTTTTCATGCTTTTTATAAAAGTTTCTTGTTTATATATATATATATATATATATATATATATATATATATATATATATATATATCATAACAGCCGAAAGTAGAATGAGTAATAAGAAATGAAGAAAATGATTATAAATGATTAACAATCTTACTTTATCTTAAATACATGAAAACGTGACTTATATGGATTCATGATTCATGAATGTGAATAATGAATATATAAAGGTGCGTTATAATATATTCTTAGATAAGATTGGGTTATTATTCATTATCATTTATGTTTATTCTTTGTTATTCATTTCAAGATGGAACATTTTAGACTTTTATGCGCTTTGAAGAGAAAGTTATAATGTGTATATGATATACATTTTATATTTTCTTTATACACACTGATGTTGCTATATGTAGTTACTGAATAATAAGCATTTTACGATAAAGCCAAAGATCTTTATTCTAGTCCTTATATATATATATATATATATATATATATATATATATATATATATATATATATATATATATATATATATATATATGTTTCATTTTCCCCGTAGACTAATAGGAATATACTTGATCACGCGCGAAATTGTCATCCTTTCCAATATATATGTAAATATATTCCAACCTAAGCCTGGTTCCCATTTTATAGAACCAGTTCCATACGGGAGGATAGGGGGAGGATAAACAGCTGGGTTGACTGTGGGCCGGATGCCACAATTAGGAATCGAACCTATACACGTTCGATACCCCGGGCGGCCCGTGCATGCGTCAAGGCCTGGATATGTTATTCTCTACATCTCGTAGATCAAATTATACATAAATCTAAGTTACCTTTCAATTGCAATTAGACTAAACACCTTGCATGGCGTAATCTCCCGCGTATAATTGCATCTCCATGATTAAGACGACCTGAGTGATTATCACCTCATTAAGTGATTCGTTAAATACGATGTCAAAGTCGGTGAGTCATGGTTAAATCACTTGTTGACAGTAGTATCCAAGATCTGAAATGATTACTTTACCTCTCTCTGTGTTTACTGTTTGTGATTACCATTCTCATATTATGGGGAGAGAGTTTTAACTGGTGTTACCCCATGTCTCAACCTTGTATACATGTGTACCATGTGTTTACTCCTATGTAAACACACACACACACACACACACACACACACACACACACACACACACACACACACACACGCACTTGATACCCACGCCTCATCTGTTCGAATCCCCTTTCCTCTCCCGTCTCACTCATCATCCCCCTCACTCACTCACTCACTCACGCCCCTGTTTCCTCAACCCATAGCATCCCTCTGCGATCTTACGTGGTGGCTTCTTCCTCTTGTATACCTTCGCCAACCTCACCTCCAGTCGCGTGGGTTTTGTACCCAAGGCTATGATGAACTCCCCCACTTCCTTCATTCAACCCCCCCCTCTCAGTTCTCTTACCACATCCCACACACACACACACACACACACACACACACACACACACACACACATAAGTACTCTCACGCCACAGTCCAATACGTATCTGTCTTCTGTACTCATCTCATACCTTCATGAAAAGGCGAGCTGCTCCTTACCCAAGCCAACCCCCCCCAGATTCAAGAGAGGTACTCACCACTTCCGTCTCTCTCTCTCTCTCTCTCTCTCTCTCTCTCTCTCTCTCTCTCTCTCTCTCTCTCTCTCTCTCCTGTGGGAAGTCTAGGGCCAATACTCTCCCTCCTGCTTGAGGGGTGGGGTGGGTGGGGAGGGTCAATACTCCCCCTCCTGCAGGGGTATATCAGACTTAGCACTCTCCCTCCTGCAGGGGTGGGAGCGGTCAGCACTTTTCCCCTCCGGTGAGAATATTCCCTCCACTGAGAATATTCCCTCCAGCGAGAATATTCCCTCCACTGAGAATATTTCCTTCACTGAGAATATTCCCTCCACTGAGAATATTTCCTTCACTGAGAATATTCCCTCCACTGAGAATATTTCCTTCACTGAGAATATTCCCTCCACTGAGAATATTTCCTCCAGTGAGAATACTTCCTCCAGAGAGAATATTCCCTCCAGCGAGAATATTCCCTCCATTGAGAATATTCCCTCCACTGGGAATATTCCCTCCACTGAGAATATTCCCTCCATTGAGAATATTTCCTCCACTGAGAATATTCCCTCCACTGAGAATATTTCCTCCAGTGAGAATACTTCCTCCAGAGAGAATATTCCCTCCAACGAGAATATTAAGATCATCATACTTCCTACTGACTGAATATTCGGATCTTCCTTTACCCGAATTCGATCTAGATATACTTTGCAGTCGTGGCTTGCACTCTAGATGTACTTTGCAGCCATGACTTGCGCTCTAGATGTACTATGCAGTCGTGACTTGCACTCTAGATGTACTTTGCAGTCGTGGCTTGCACTCTAGATGTACTATGCAGTCGTGGCTTGCACTCTAGATGTACTTTGCAGCCATGACTTGCACTCTAGATGTACTTCGCAGTCGTGGCTTGCACGCTAGATGTACTTTGCAGTCGTGGCATGCACTCTAGATGTACTTTGCAGTCGTGTCTTGCACTCTAGATGTACTATGCAGTCGTGACTTGCACTCTAGATGTACAATGCGGTCGTGGTTTGCACTCTAGATGTACTATGCAGTCGTGGCTTGCACGCTAGATGTACTATGCAGTCGTGGCTTGCACTCTAGATGTACTTTGCAGCCATGACTTGCGCTCTAGATGTACTTTGCAGCCATGACTTGCACTCTAGATGTACTATGCAGTCGTGGCTTGCACTCTAGATGTACAATGCGG
>NC_092232.1:49914981-49942481 GCF_036320965.1 Panulirus ornatus
AAGTGTCACTTGACTGAGGTCGCCCTCCGCCGCCCCTCACAGGTCGGCCTCCGCCACCCCTCACAGGCCGCCCACTGCCACCCCTCATTTTTTTTTTTTTTATACTATTCGCCATTTCCCGCGATAGCGAGGTAGCGTCAAGAACAGAGGACTGGGCCTTTGAGGGAATATCCTCACCTGGACCTCTTCTCTGTTCCTTCTTTTGGGAAAAAAAAAAAAAAAAAAAAAAAAAAACCACCCCTCATATATATATATATATATATATATATATATATATATATATATATATATATATATATATGCCTTTCGTCTGTTTCCTTGCGCTACCTCGCAAACGCGGGAGACAGCGACAAAGTATAAAAAAAAAAAAAAAATATATATATATATATATATATATATATATATATATATATGTGTGTGTGTGTGTGTGTGTGTGTGTGTGTGTGTATATATATTCTTGACACGATTTTGTGGTGGTGTAGGTGGAGAGGAGAAGGTGTGCACGTGCGTCAGGGTGCACGTAGGCTGGGGTGCACGTAGGCTGGGGTGTACGTAGGCTGGGGTGTACGTGGGATGCGATGCACGTGGCGCTGGGGTGCGCCCAGGATGGGGTGCACGTGATATGGGTTGGACATATGGCAAGGGGTTCACGTGAAGTGCGCCGACCGTGGTGCGTAGTGCACGTCGGAGAGGGCGCACGTGGTGCGTAGTGCACGTGGGAGAAGGTGCACGTGGGAGAGGGTGCACGTGGAAGAGGCTGTACGTGGGAGAGGATGCACGTGGGAGAGGGATACTCAGGGAGTGGGATGCACGTGGAGTGAGTTGGGGTGCAGGTGGAATGGGGTGCAGGGGGAGGAGTGTGCGTAGGAGGGAGGGGTGCAGGTGTGAGGGGTGCACGGAGGAGGGGTGCAGGTGTGAGGGGTGCACGGTGGAGGGGTGCAGGTGTGAGGGGTGCACGGAGGAGGGGTGCAGGTGTGAGGGGTGCACGGAGGAGGGGTGCAGGTGTGAGGGGTGCACGGAGGAGGGGTGCAGGTGTGAGGGGTGCACGGAGGAGGGGTGCAGGTGTGAGGGGTGCACGGAGGAGGGGTGCAGGTGTGAGGGGTGCACGGAGGAGGGGTGCAGGTGTGAGGGGTGCACGGTGGAGGGGTGCAGGTGTGAGGGGTGCACGGAGGAGGGGTGCAGGTGTGAGGGGTGCACGGAGGAGGGGTGCAGGTGTGAGGGGTGCACGGTGGAGGGGTGCAGGTGTGAGGGGTGCACGGAGGAGGGGTGCAGGTGTGAGGGGTGCACGGAGGAGAGGTGCAGGTGTGAGGGGTGCACGGAGGAGGGGGTGCAGGTGTGAGGGGTGCACGGAGGAGGGGTGCAGGTGTGAGGGGTGGCAGTATTGATCCCGGCCCACATCCCGGCGCTGGCTGCCTCTGCTGGGAGCCACGTGTGCCCTGCCCACCTGGTCTGGCCAGACGTATAGCATACACCTGGCACACACACCTGTCTAGTCTTATACATGGCTCATTAGATGGCGCCCACTGGTGTAAAACCCCCTCCCTCCCTCCCCCCCCCCTTCAGTGCCAATTTGTGATTATTATACACATGTGGCCTGCCATACATCATACACCTGGCATACATCTGCTTGCTCATACATCATACATTTGTGGACAGTCATACATCATATACCTGACATACACCTGCCTATTCACACAGCATACACATACAGCCATATATCATACATGTGGTATACATCTGCCTTCTCATACATTATATACATATGGACACTTATACGTCATACACCTGACATACATTTACCAACTCGTGCATCGCATACACGTGGCCAGGTATACATCATACACATGTTATACACCTGTGTATTCATTCACACATCACGCATGTAGCCAGTCATACATCATACATCGTGCATACACCTACAAAGTCATACATCATACATTATACATCGCATACTGTATGGCCATCACATAAGCTATAAAGAAACCATTCATACATTACACACCTGAAAGACCATTATATACATCATAGACTTGGCCACATTCATACATCATACATCTATCAACTCGTACATCATACATCATACTTTGGCCAGCCATAGATGTTATTCATTTTTTTTTACATCATGCACCATATACCTGACTAATGATAAGCATACACCTGGCCAGCTGTATACTATACACGTAGCCAGCCATACATCATACACCCATACATATTGGGAGGCATAAGTTAGATTGCATGTATACCTCGAACTAAAAATATATTATACACTGTATACCTGGACAGCCATACAGCATACATCATACACCTGTCCAGTCATACAGCATACATCATACATCTGTCCAGCCATACACCATAAGCAATACATACCATACAACCAACCATT
This sequence comes from Panulirus ornatus, assembly GCF_036320965.1. Classification (NCBI taxonomy): domain Eukaryota; kingdom Metazoa; phylum Arthropoda; class Malacostraca; order Decapoda; family Palinuridae; genus Panulirus; species Panulirus ornatus. The sequence continues at coordinate 49,917,365 of NC_092232.1, forward strand.
ATGATATATATATGCCTTCACAACCACAATCCATACACCTGGATAGCACACACACACATCATACACACTCCACTGCCACATATGATATACGAGTCTACCCACAGATCAAGAGGTATATCAAACACAATATATATTTTGACATGTAAATCATACACTTGACAAGACATACATAATGAATACATTTTTTGATACATATGGTTAACTATACATCATATACAGTATATATTGAAGTTTCTTCACCATGCAACGGGCGACCATGAAAGAAACATTATCTGAAATACATGAAGAGAGAAGTGAGTAGATTGTAATGCCATTCTTAGTATGCTGTGGTGGCAGGGGAACCCTGGCAGGGCAGCACTAGTATACTGTGGTGGCAGGGGAACCCTGGCAGGGCAGCCCTAGTATACTGTGGTGGCAGGGGAACCCTGGCAGGGCAGCACTAGTATACTGTGGTGGCAGGGGAACCCTGGCAGGGCAGCCCTAGTATACTGTGGTAGCAGGGGAACCCTGGCAGGGCAGCCCTAGTATAGTGTGGTGGCAGGGGAACCCTGGCAGGGTAACCCGCCTTCACAACCCGCCAGACTCAGTCAGTAGGGGGGACAGCGCCTGGAAAGGACAGCACGGGGAAGGGGCCTAGCCATGGAAGGGTAGGAGGGTCTGGATGTGGGATGGGGGTTATATCTGGAAGGGTCTAGCCATGGGAAGGAGGGTCTGGATGTGGGAAGGGGGTTTTATCTGGAAGGGTCTAGCCATGGGAAGGAGGGTCTGGATGTGGGATGGGGGTTATATCTGGAAGGGGCCTAGCTATGCGGGGGAGGGTCTGGATGTGGGAAGGGGGTTATATCTGGAAGGGTCTGGATGTGGGAAGGGGGTTATATCTGGAAGGGACTGCGAGTGGGGGAAGATGAGTAAGACACTTTACTCAAGATAAACAAACCCGAGATCCAGGATACATTAGCGACATCTGATGTAGTGATGTGGGTCCAGGCGAGGGAAGGAGCGATGGATGGATGGACACACTGGAACTGTGAGTCTCACTACACTGGTCTGGGGTACTGGAAGAGAGCCTCACTGCTCTGGGCTGGGGTCTGGAACAGTGAGTCTCACTTCTCTGGTCTGGGGTTCTGAAACATTGAGGTTCACTGCTCTAGTCAGGGGTCTGGAACAGTGAGGTTCACTGCTCTAGTCAGGGGTCTGGAACAGTGAGCCTGTGCTCTGGTCTGGGGTCTGGAACAGTGAGATTCACTGCTCTGGTCAGGGGGTCTGGAACAGTGAGCCTTACCGCTCTGGTCTAGGGTCTGGAACAGTGAGTCTCACTTCTCTGGTCTGGGGTCTGGAACAGTGAGGCCCTTTGCTCTAGTCAGGGGTGTCTGGAACAGTGAGGTTCACCGCTCTACTGTGGGGTCTGGAACATTGAGGTTCACTGCTCTAGTCAGGGGTCTGGAACATTGAGGTTCACTGCTCTAGTCAGGGGTCTGAAACAGTGAGCCTCACTGCTCTGGTCTGGGTACTGGAACAGTGAGGTTCACTGCTCTAGTCAGGGGTCTGGAACAGTGAGGTTCACTGCTCTAGTCTGGGGTCTGGAACAGTGAGCCTCACTGCTCTGGTCTGGGTACTGGAACAGTGAGGTTCACTGCCTTGGTCTGGGGTCTGGAACAGTGAGGCCCTTTGCTCTAGTCAGGGGTCTGGAACAGTGAGGTTCACTGCTCTGGCCAGGGTTCTGGAAGAGTGAGGTTCACTGCACTGGTCTGGAGCAGTGAGCCAACCAGAGGGCACAAAATGCTGCTGGATCTCTCGTTCACAGTTGCAACTTTATATACAACTTGACCATCTCAAACGCTGTCCAGACCATAACTTAAATGAGGCACAGATAAGCTTAGTCAACCACAAACTATGACAACCTACGCCAGAGGGAGTAGTTCGTCAATCTCTATTGCGGCCATAGAAAGGGAAGGTTAGGTTAAGTTAGGTTAGGATATGTTAGGTTAGGTTAGGTTATGTCAGTGTAAGTTAGGTCCGGTTAGGTTAGGATAGGTTATGTTAGGTTAGGTTAGGATATGTTAGGTTAGGGTAGGTTAGGTGAGGTTAGGCAAGGTTATGTTAAGTTAGGTTAAGTTAGATTCTTAGGTTAGGTTAGGTTAAGTTGGGTATGGTTAGGTCAGATTATTCCCTTCTGAGTGCCAGGCCACCAGTGATCTGTCGAGAATGGCTACTTTAAGAAACACCTGGAAGAATGCACCAGATGCAGACAAACGATATGGAAATGCACAAGGTTTCGAACGGATTGAGAGTGGCGCTCCGTTTACAGAAAACGGAAATAAGTTCCAGACCCGGACAGACCACGGGTCTTCTCAGCAAAGAAAACCATCCTGTCAAGAGAAGTGGTGGGGGTTGGTGGGGTCTCTGGCCATGATCTGAAAATGTATGAAAATCGTGAAGGAGGACATGCCAATAACAGACAATGAGACAGGGAAAAAATGATAGTTCAGTTCAAATGGAAAGTTCGAATGAAAGGGTTTACGTACCGCGAGGCTTCACGAACCACGAGGCTTCACGAACCACTGCTCAGTGAACCAAAAGTCACTCTTAGGGTGAGTTCCGAAGTGATATCCGAAACACTGGTTCATCAGTATTGTATACCACTTGACCAGCAGAAGGCTACGTGCAATAGGATCAAGCACACTCCCTCAAGAACCAATCCTTTAATCAAAGACCAACACAGGACCTCACATAGGTGAATCCCTTCTTCAGGAGACAATACCAAGTCCCTGAGGTTCGAAACTGACTCACATCACCTCGATCCACAGTGGAACAAAGCAGTTCTGGGGAAAAGGTGCTGCCCGGCAGCGCTGAGATCACACATTCAGATCCTCCTAAAGAGAATCCTCCGATGCTCTAAGTTGCAAGTGGTGTGACTTCATGGGATCGGATCGTGTACATAGCCCAGGGATATGGGATTGTATGGCTGGGAACACCAAGGAGGAGGAGGAGGAGGGATGAGGAGCTGTATTGATGAGAGACCTTGCTCAGACATACGCAAAAGAGCAGAGCAGGTGTATAGCTTTACCCAGAAGCTTTCCTTAGGCATGGCCAGCCAGTGACCCTAGGGCTAATCTGTGCGAGAGTCATGTTAATGAATGGGTCTTCCTAAAGCGAGCTCGCTGTGGCCCTGGAAGTCTCCCAGAGGTTTCGCAGATCGTGAGACAATTTTTAGAAGTCTCTCAAAGATTATACAAATCGAGAGACATTTTTTTAAAAGACATGGGGCGATGTTGACACTCAAAACTCCCACTTTTACGTAGGAAGAAGTCCTTTCAAGACCCATTGTCCTCAGAGACGTCCCTCGAAGGCCCATTCTATTTTGGGAGTTTTAGCCGAATGTCCTCTGGACTTCAATAAATCTACTATAACTCCAAGAGATGGAAGCGGATATATTTTTTGAGGACGATTATTTTCTCGTTAAATACAAAGGGATCAGCTTGGGGTCGTTTCTCGAGTGTTAGGGCTTAACGCTGATTGGTTTTCGGGAGGTGGAGGGGGGGTCGTTAGTGTTGTGGGTCACCCCTGTGATGAGTGTCTATCAGATGCGACGCCTTGGAAAGGATCAGTTTTTCTTCGAGTGGGATGCCCCAAGCAATGATGAGGTGTCGAGTACAGAAGCATATCTATGATAGAGGATCGAGGGATGCGAGCGGTAGCGATGGTATGGTGTCAATTATGCGATCGTGGACGGAGGTGTTTGGCGAGGGATGTGTGTGAGAGAGCGCGTGTAGCAATAGCTGTGTGAGAAATGTGAGAATATTAACTATGATCTGCTTCCTGTTGAGTGAAGATGTTAGCGTAGTTGCTACACACACACACACAGACACACACACAGACACACACACACACACACACACACACACACACCACGAGAATATACGTGATCATTTACGTAACCGATATGGTAAATAGGATCGTAACTGAAGCTAAGGAACCTACCCACTTGTGATCATTCAAAGGATTCTAATCTTACCACGTATAGGAAACAATGTCTTGGCTGAAAACCAGAAGAGCTGCCTTGATATAGTTTTGATCAACATGATCCACAAAAAGGGGGCGTCTTAGATTCACACTACTTCACAGTTCAGTGTATCAGCCGATACCTGGACCAGTTAGAAAGAGCAGGCACTTGGATATCATTTCTCAAGAAGTTAGTAGACTTAATGTTATCATCTGATGACTCCAGGTAGTTTGAACTTCAGACAGAAACCACTCTTACCCCACCTTAAACCCACCACCAGTGCCAGGGTCACTTTTTCACAGGGTGCAAACCATGTACACATGGCACTGTAACCATGTACACATGGCACTGTAACCATGTACACATGGCACTGTCTGTGTACGGCCGGGGTTACTTCTTGAGGGCCAAACACCAGAAGAGAAATGTCTGGTAAGGTCAGGTACAGATGCACCCTGGACAACAACCACACCGAGATATGGACCAGGAAAGATAGAATTTGAGAGGTTCAAGACGGTTTCAGTGCCTCTCTCTCTCTCTCTCTCTCTCTCTCTCTCTCTCTCTCTCTCTCTCTCTCTCTCTCTCTCTCTCTCTCTCTCGCTCCATGACTCATGCTGCAGACAGCGTGAAAAGGTCTCATCTCACTCCATAAAAACAAGACAAACGTGTCAGAAAAGTGGAAGAGATCGGCGATACTAAAAGTAAATCTAGGGGAAAAATTAAGAATAGAAAAAAAAACACCAGTGATGGGGTAAACAAAATACTTCTAACCAGATATTAAAAGTAAATCTAGAGAAATTCAAGAATAGAAAACAAAACACTAGTGATGGGGTAAACAAAATACTTCTAACCATAGCCTGAGTTCGACCCCCACCCCACCCAGAACTTCAGGTGTTACGGGCCCCACAACGAAGCGTAAGGAGGGACGCACATACCCATGTCAGCAAGTCGATGTGCCAGGTATTACGGAAAGCGTATGAGCCAGGGTTTCGTGAGCTGCCTTCAAGATAAGCGGGCCATACGGTGACTCAGAAAGAATATATCCTATGGCCATGTGTACACCAGAGTCCACCCGTTTGATTTTCACCAACCGCTTTCGTATGTCTACCCAACGCTTGTTGGTCCGAAGGTAGAACGCTTCACCCTCTCTCGCTTAAAAGTGTGAAGGGTGATAGAGACACGGAAGATGACGAATTACGGTACATCTTGGTGTCTGATATTCAAAACGTCGTCAAAATTTCTACTTGGGGGAAGATATCCCGCGTCACGAAATAGACCCACACAGGCCACGACCCAGTTCAGCAGAGAATCAAAGACCTATGAACAGACCTCAGGAGACCATGGTTTTATATGACTAATGACCCGGAGACTCCCGCTGGCTGGCTGCGTCTGCTGTGTCTGCTTCTCCTCCCTCAACACCACGTTATACAAGATTGTGGTGGTGGCTTGTGGTGGGTCTGTGGTGGCTTGTGGTGGTTCTGATGTGGTTTGTGGTGATATGATGTGGTTTGTGGTGGTTTTGATGTGGTTTGTGGTGGTTTTGATGTGGTTTGTGGTGATATGATGTGGTTTGTGGTGGTTTTTGATGTGGTTTGTAGTGGTTTTGATGTGGTTTGTGATGGTTTTGATGTGGTTTGTGGTGGTTTTGATGTGGTTTGTGGTGGTTTTGATGTGGCCTGTTCTGGTATGCTGTGGCACCTGGCTGAGATGCAATTATATAAGGAAGGGTGGGTTGACCTGTGGAAGGGTGGGTTGATCTGTGGAAGGGTGGGTTGAACCTGTGGAAGGGCGGGTTGACCTGTGGAAGGGTGGGCTGACCTGTGGAAGGGCGGGTTGTCCTGTGGAAGGGTGGGTTGACCTGTGGAAGGGTAGGTTGACCTGTGGAAGGGTGGGTTGACCTATGAGAGGTTTCTCTGACCTGTGGAAGGGTGGGCTGACCTGTGGAAGGGTGGGTTGAACCTGTGGAAGGGCACGATTGACCTGTGGAAGGTTTCTCTGACCCTTGGAAGGGAGCGTTGACCTGTGGAAGGGGGTGGGAGAGTGGTGGTGGTCTGTGTGAGAGAGGCAGTGTGGCGGGGGGGGGGGCCTCTGAGTCTGTACCTACCCATATATTGATTACCTCTGCTACGGGTCTTTTTTTGTTGACGATATTGAGTCAGGTGTAGCCTACTGCCTGACGGTCACCCCCAGTGGCCCGTCTAACGGTCCCTAGTGGCCCGTCTAACGGGCCACAGTGGCCCGTCTAACGGACCCCAGTGGCTCGTATAACGGACCCCGGTGGCCCTTCTAACAGTCCCCAGTGGCCTGCCTAACAGGCCCCAGGGGCCTGCCTAACGGACACCAGTGGCCCGTCTAACAGGCCCCAGTGGCCTACCTAACGGGCCACCGTGATTCATAATACACCTTCTTCTTCTCTCCAGACACTGGAGTTCGAGTTTTTGCAGTCTCGATAAGTCGTTACCGTCCCGACCATCCGTCCCTCACTGTCCCGACCATCCGTCCCTCACTGTCCCGACCAACCGTCTCCCTCACCGTCCCGACCATCCCCTTCACCATCCCGACCAACCATCCCCTTCACATCCCGACCAACCATCCCCTTCACCGTCCCGACCATCCGTCCCCTTCACCATCCCGACCAACCCCATCCCCTCCACCATCCCGACCAAGCAACCATCCCCTTCACCATCCCAACCAACCATACCCATCACCATCCCAACCAACCATCCCCTCCCCCATCCCGACCAACCATCCCCTTCACCATCCCGACCAACCCCATCCCCTCCCCCATCCCGACCAACCCCATCCCCTTCACCGTCCCGACCATCCGTCCCCTTCATCATCCCGACCAACCATCCCCTTCACCATCCCGACCAACCCCATCCCCTCCACCATCCCGACCAACCATCCCCTTCACCATCCCGACCAACCCCATCCCTTCCACCATCCCGACCAAGCAACAAGAAAGGGAAAACTCATTGTCTTGACAGATCTCCGAACACCAAAATGAACCCTGAAATGAGAGCAGTTGACAGTGCCGGAGATGCCGCCTTCCATGACAGCCCTCCAGTGCTGGTGGTGAGGAGGAGGAGGGCTGTGTGTGTGTGTGTGTGTGTGTGTGTGTGTGTGTGTGTGTGTGTGTGTTGCCGGCCTCGCGCCACGCCTGGTGGAGCAGACTTGGCTCCAATGGAGAGAGAGAAGAGGGAGAGAGTCTGTGTACACTTCTCCCTCAAGCAGACATTGGGACGTTTATTTTGGCGTTTTCCGTTGGCCGTGTTCACGAGGCAAAATGCTGTGTGTGTGTGTGTGTGTGTGTGTGTGTGTGTGTGTGTGTGTGTGTGTGTGTCACATTTCGTCCACGTTCTCACTGCACTGCACTGCCGAAGGGGTTGATACACACTTGTATTACCAGCACTTGTCACCGTTCCTAACACAGCACGTCGACCCCGGTATACCACATCGATATAATTCACTCTGTCCTGTGCACGCCTCTCACCCTCCTGCATGCTCAGGGCCCCCGATCGCTCAAGATCTTTTTAATTCCAACCTTCCACCTCCAATTTGGTCTCCCGCTTCTCCATGTTCCCTTCACCTCTGACACATTATACCCTCTTTGTCAATCTTTCCTCACTCATTCTCTCCCTATGTCCAAACCGTTTCAACACACAACCTCTTCTGCTCCCGCAACTTTAACATATACCTGTGCTATCAACCTTCCTCAACGTCCAGCCAGTCTGCGTTGAACAGACGGCCCTAATGATAATCGAATAACCAACGACCATATGATTATGTCCAATTCAGACAACCTACTCACGAAGAACACCCCATCAGACCAGACCGGTCAAAAATGAGCGAGTCAAATTACAGAAGGCAAAAGCAGGACTAGCAACCAGGTCCATGAGTTTTTCTCAAAACGCCATGAGTTCTTTGAGAATCTGTGGCCCGTTGATCGCATCAGAGAAGCAGATATGAAAAAGAAAAAAAAATAATTGAACTAAGCAGCCATATCCTGGTGACCAAACAAGATAAACAAATGAAGACATGATTGGTTTGCTATGTTTACTGTACACTAGGAAGTGGGCCAGAGCGGAGCTGTGAACTAGAAACTGATCGACTGAGTGTAAACCATGCGTAAACCAAATAAGCAACTGTATACATATCTATACTCAAATGAGATCCTGTAATTGGTCAAATGAGCGACTGCACTCCAATAATCAATGGAGTAACTTGAAACCAGTGACGTGATGAAGGATTCTGTCCTTCTCTGATACACTCTTATGGTATACTACACTGTAGTAGTGGCAGTATACTCCACTGTGGTAGTGGTGGTATACCACACTGTGGTAGTGGCAGTGGCGTCCACATTGGTAGTGGCAGTGGCGTCCACTTTGGTAGTGGCAGTGTCGTCCACTGTGGTTGTGGCAGTGTCGTCCACTGTGGTAGTGGCAGTGTCGTCCACTGTGGTAGTCGCAGTGTCGTCCACTGTGGTAATGGCAGTGTCGTCCACTGTGGTTGTGGCAGTGTCGTCCAGTGTGGTATAGACGCCACACTGTACTGTGGCAGGTGATGAATGTCCCCACAAGACAACTGGAGAGGCTGAGTGTGTGTGAGGGGGAGGTTCATGTTGCATTATATGATATTCAGGAGGAGGAGGAGGAGGAGGAGGAAGGGAATAAGGAGGAAGAGGAAGAGAAGAAGGAGGAAGAGGAAGGGAATAAGGAGGAAGAGGAAGAGAATAAGGAGGAAGAGGAAGAAAATAAGGAGGAGGAGGAGGAGGAAGAGGAAGAGAAGAAGAAGGAGGAGGAGGAAGAGGAAGAGGAGGAGGAGGAAGAGGAACAGAAGAAGAAGGAGGAGGAGGAAGTGGAAGAGAAGAAGAAGGAGGAGGAGGAGGAGGAGGAAGGGGACGAAGAGAAGAAGAAGAAGAAGAAGGAGGAGGAGGTGGAAGAGGAAGAAGAATAAGAAGGAGGAGGAGGACGAGAAGGAATAGAAGGAGGAGGAAGAAAAGCAGCACACACACACACACACAGACACACACACACACACACACAGAGGCCACCTGCCTGCCCAGGTGGGGTTCGGTCGTGGTAATTATGACTTACCTTGCATCTCCCCACCAAGGCCCACGTTCTCCAGTCTGCCTCACTACCTGTGTTACACAAGTCAGTTATTGATTTTCCCCCGTGGTGGTGGTGGTGGTGGTGGAGGAGGTACGTGTTGGAGGTACTGGTACGTGTTGGAGGGACTGGTACGTGGTGGAGGAGGAGGGGGTACGTGTTGAAGGTACTGGTACGTGTTGGAGGGACTGGTACGTGGTGGAGGAGGAGGGGGTACGTGTTGAAGGTACTGGTACGTGTTGGAGGGACTGGTACGTGGTGGAGGAGGAGGGGGTACGTGTTGGAGTTACTGGTGTGTGTTGGAGGGACTGGTACGTGGTGGAGGAGGAGGTACGTGTTGGAGGTACTGGTGCAAGTGGGAGGTACTGGTGCATATTGGAGGGACTGGTACGTGGTGGAGGAGGAGGGGGTACGTGTTGGAGGTACTGGTACGTGTTGGAGGGACTGGTACGTGGTGGAGGAAGGGGCACGTGTTGGAGGTACTGGTGCATGTTAGAGGGACTGGTACGTGGTGGAGGAGGAGGTACGTGTTGGAGGTACTGGTGCAAGTGGGAGGGACTGGTGCGTATTGGAGGGACTGGTACGTGTTGGGAGGGACTGGTACGTGGTGGAGGAGGGGGTTCGTGTTGGAGGTACTGGTGCATATTGGAGGGACTGGTACGTGGTGGAGGAGGAGGGGGTACGTGTTGGAGGTACTGGTACGTGTTGGAGGGACTGGTACGTGGTGGAGGAAGGGGCACGTGTTGGAGGTACTGGTGCATGTTAGAGGGACTGGTACGTGGTGAAGGAGGGGGTACGTGTTGGAGGTACTGGTGCATGTTGGAGGTACTGGTACGTGCTGGAGGACGGGGCACGTGTTGGATGTACTGGTGCGTGTTGGAGGTACTGGTGCGTGTTTGAGGGACTGGTACGTGGTGGAGGAGGGGGTACGTGTTGAAGGTACTGGTACGTGGTGGAGGTATTGGCACGTGTTGGAGGTATTTGTACGTGTTGGAAGTACTGGCACGTGTTGGAGGTACTGGCACGTGTTGGAGGTACTGGCACGTGTTGGAGGTACTGGTAAATTATTGGAGGAAGGTTAACGGCCTTAGTGGGAGATGGTGGAGGAGGTGTGGGAGATTGATGATGTGAGCGTTGAAGGGGAGCTGTTTGCTGGTTAATGTTGGAGGAAGTGTTGGAGGCAGGAGGGACTGTGTGAGGGAGGCTGCTCCACAAGGGAACAGATATACAGCGTAATACCTGGTCGTCTATATCAAGTTTATCTACTGAAGGAGAGGAAGATTATAATTCGTTATCTAAATAGATGGAGACAGGATAGTCAAACAGAAGGCTCCTCCCCACCCACCACTATAGATGGAGACAGGATAGTCAAACAGAAGGCTCCTCCCCACCCACCACTATAGATGGAGACAGGATAGTCAAACAGAAGGCTCCTCCCCACCCACCACTATAGATGGAGACAGGATAGTCAAACAGAAGGCTCCTCCCCACCCACCACTATAGATGGAGACAGGATAGTCAAACAGAAGGCTCCTCCTCACCCACCACTATAGATAGAGACAGGATAGTCAAACAGAAGGCTCCTCCTCACCCACCACTATAGATGGAGACAGGATAGTCAAACAGAAGGCTCCTCCCCACCCACCACTATAGATGGAGACAGGATAGTCAAACAGAAGGCTCCTTCCCACCCACCACTATAGATGGAGACAGGATAGTCGAACAGAAGGCTCCTCCCCACCCACCACTATAGATGGAGACAGGATAGTCAAACAGAAGGCTCCTCCCCACCCACCACTATAGATGGAGACAGGATAGTCAAACAGAAGGCTCCTCCCCACCCACCACTATAGATGGAGACAGGATAGTCAAACAGAAGGCTCCTCCCCACCCACCACTATAGATGGGGACAGGATAGTCAAACAGAAGGCTCCTCCCCACCCACCACTATAGATGGGGACAGGATAGTCAAACAGAAGGCTCCTCCCCACCCACCACTATAGATGGGGACAGGATAGTCAAACAGAAGGCTCCTCCCCACCCACCACTATAGATGGGGACAGGATAGTCAAACAGAAGGCTCCTCCCCACCCACCACTATAGATGGGGACAGGATAGTCAAACAGAAGGCTCCTTCCCACCCACCACTATAGATGGGGACAGGATAGTCAAACAGAAGGCTCCTCCCCACCCACCACTATAGATGGGGACAGGATAGTCAAACAGAAGGCTCCTCCCCACCCACCACTATAGATGGGGACAGGATAGTCAAACAGAAGGCTCCTTCCCACCCACCACTATAGATGGAGACAGGATAGTCAAACAGAAGGCTCCTCCCCACCCACCACTATAGATGGGGACAGGATAGTCAAACAGAAGGCTCCTTCCCACCCACCACTATAGATGGAGACAGGATAGTCAAACAGAAGGCTCCTCCCCACCCACCACTATAGATGGAGACAGGATAGTCAAACAGAAGGCTCCTCCCCACCCACCACTATAGATGGGGACAGGATAGTCAAACAGAAGGCTCCTTCCCACCCACCACTATAGATGGAGACAGGATAGTCAAACAGAAGGCTCCTCCCCACCCACCACTATAGATGGGGACAGGATAGTCAAACAGAAGGCTCCTTCCCACCCACCACTATAGATGGAGACAGGATAGTCAAACAGAAGGCTCCTCCCCACCCACCACTATAGATGGAGACAGGATAGTCAAACAGAAGGCTCCTCCCCACCCACCACTCCCTCAGGCTCATCAGCGTACAGGGAAGGTACAGGAGGGAATATTAGAAGAAGCATGGAGAGAGTGTGGAGTATACACTGAGGGAAGGTTCTATGGACAGAGTCACTGGAGAAAAACACCCACTGTGTTGATGAAACCCTCATGTTCCTGGGAGATGGTTCACACATACAGGCGTGGGGGAAGGTTCGAACCTACAGTGACTCATTTTTTTTACTGATTACGAATATTTGAATTTTTTTTTTCTCCAGTGGTAAAAGAATTTCTCCAGTGGTGAAAAGAATTTCTCCAGTGGTGAAGAAGAATTTCCCCAGTGGTGAAAAAAAAGTATTTCTCCAGTGGTGAAAAAAATTTCTCCGGTGGTGAAAAAGTATTTCTCCAGTGGCGAAAAAGCATTTCTCCAGTGGTGGAAAAGGTATTTCTCCAGTGGGGTTAAAAAAAAAGAGCATTTCTCCAGTGGGTGAATAAATTCTCAAGTGGGTGAAAAATCATTTCTCCAGTGGTGAGAAGCATTTCTCCAGTGGTAATTTTTAAGGAATTAATATTTATCGCCGAATGATAGGGTATTGTAGGGTATTGGTGGAGATATATTGGCAGTGGTGGAGGGAGGGTGAAGACGTATCAGTGAGGGAGTTGCTGATGGAGGAGGAGGAGGAGGAGTAAGCTAGTGTTGGAGTGAGGGTGTGGGTGATTCTGTGTGAGAAGGAAGAAGTGTCGTTGTTGGAGGGAAGGTGTTGGAGAGATGCCTTCCCTGGTGTTGGAGATGCACCAGCTCTAGCGAGAGGAAGGTGTTAGATTCAGGGTACCAGTGTTGGAGATGAGTGTTGGTGATATAGCGGAGAGGGGGTGTTGGAGGGGAAGGGTTGGTGCCTGCATACAGTTGGAGGAAAGGGAAGAGATGAGAATTTTGCCCTTGGAGGAGTGATGGCAGTGGTTGATGGAAGGCCCTTGTGTTGGAGGACGTAGGGAGGGTGTCAGGAAGGGAGGGAAGGGTGTCAGGGCGGGAGGGAAGGGTGTCAGGTGTCTGTGTTGGAGACAGAGGGTGGCGGGGGGAATGGGGAAATGGGTAGCTTTATGGCGAAGGTGAAATGGCTGGAGAGGGGATGGCAGGGTTGTAGTGAGGGGGTGGCAGGGTTGTAGTGAGGGGTGGCAGGGTTGTAGTGAGGGTGGCAGGGTTGTAGTGAGGGTGGCAGGGTTGTAGTGAGGGGTGGCAGGGTTGTAGTGAGGGTGGCAGAAATGCAACAGATATGGGAGATATGATGGAGGGTACAAGTGCTGATAAGAAACCCTTCTGTTACAGGGAGGGTCCCTAGTGTTACAGGGAGGGTCCCCAGTGTTACAGGGACGGTCCCAGTGTTACAGGGAAGGTCCCAGTGTTACAGGGAGGGTCCCCAGTGTTACAGGGAGGGTCCCAGTGTTACAGGGAAGGTCCCAGTGTTACAGGGAGGGTCCTCAGTGTTACAGGGAGGGTCCCCAGTGTTACAGGGAAGGTCCCAGTGTTACAGAGAGGGTCCCAGTGTTACAGGGAAGGTCCCAGTGTTACAGAGAGGGGTCCCAGTGTTACAGGGACGGTCCCAGTGTTACAGGGAAGGTCCTAGCGTTACAGGGGAGGTCCCAGTGTTACAGGGAGGGTCCCAGTGTCCCAGTGTTACAGAGAGGGTACCAGTATTACAGGGAGGGTTCCCAGTGTTACAGAGAGGGTCCCACTGTTACAGAGAGGGGTCCCAGTGTTACAAGGAGGGCCCCAGACGAAGGGTCCCTGATTTTGATGGACGAACCCAGTGTTAGGGAGACGTCCCACTGGTATAAGGAGGGACCCAGTGTTAGGTAGAGGGCCCCTGTGTTAGAAGGAGGGGCCCCTGTGTTAGAAGGAGGGCCCCTGTGTTAGAAGGAGGGGCCCCCCAGTAGTCACGGAAAGGCCCTCAGTGTTATATGGGGAGAACAGTGCTAGAGGGGAATGTGATAGCAGTACAGAGAATATCTCTCGACTGGTGCGACAGCTCCAGCGTTGAAGAGGGGGGCCCTCAGCGTCAGCATTGAGGAAGGGGGCCCCTCCTCAGCGTTTAGACGGTGGGCCCCGGTGTTAGAGGGAGGGGCCCAGAGCGTTAGAGAACAAGTTCTAATGTTAGAGAGTCCTAGTGTTAGAAAGTGGGCCACAATGTCGATTGAGTGGGTCTAAGTGTTCGATGGAAGATCCCAGTGTAATAGAGAGGTGTCAAGTTCCATATAAAGTTTTGTGAATTAAAACTACGAAGAGAAAAATAAAATGGTTTCTCGGCTTCAGACGAAGACATGAACCACAGGAGCAAGTGGGAGGAGACCTGATGGTCCATTACGAGGTGGTCTTCTGGAGGAAAACCTACGTCTTCCCCTACCTCCTCCTCCTCCTCTTCTTCCTTCTCCTCCTGCTCCTCCTCTTTTTCTTCTTCTTCTTCTTCTTCTTCTTCTTCTTCTTCTTCTTCTTCTTCTTCTATCTAATGTTTTGACAACGCCTTCATCTGAAGCAGATGGGATCACAAATTAGCCTCTTATACCATATATATATATATATATATATATATATATATATATATATATATATATATATATATATATATATATATATATATATCCCCTGGGGATAGGGGAGAAAGAATACTTCCCACGTATTCCCTGCGTGTCGTAGAAGGCGACTAAAAGGGGAGGGAGCGGGTGGCTGGAAATCCTCCCCTCTCGTTTCTTTTAATTTTCCAAAAGAAGGAACAGAGAAGGGGGCCAGGTGAGGATTTTCCCTCTAAGGCCCAGTCCTCTGTTATTAACGCTACCTCGCAAATGCGGGAAATGGCGAATCGTATAAAAAAAAAAAAAAAAAAATATATATATATATATATATATATATATATATATATATATATATATATATATATATATATATATATGTACATCATGACTTTGAATTTCCTCGACACGCACCACACCTGAGTGGCAACACCTGCCCCCCCCACTCACCCCTCCCCCAAAAAAAGGAAAAAAAAAACCTTTCCCTAATTAATATGCAAATTCATACAATGACGTGACCCAGACTTTAATGAAATTACACCCTGGGAAAGGGTTTACGTGTGGAATAAGTACAGAGTTTGTATCATGTATTGTGTATGAGTTATCGTGATGGAGTTCAGCGTGTATACACAGACAGACAGACAGACAGACACACGGATACACACACACATACGTAAAGACACAGATAGATAGACAGACACACGGATACACACACACACATACGTAAAGACACAGAGGTAATTTGGTCGGGTTTTCAGTACACAGTTGTGCTGGCGGGGTATAAAGACGAGAGAACAGCTTTTAAAGAATAAGATACATAGATTAAAACTGATGTAGAAGATGAAAGGATGATAAATGACTTGGATCAAAAAATATGGATGATAAAGGTATACAAAGACAGACATCATCCCTATATGAGTTAAAGTTAAAGTAGACTTGGTTGTATGTCTTGTTGTGTTAATTGCTGATCATCCACATTGCAATGATGAGTCAGGGATGGTGTGAGCCAGGGATGGTGTGAGCCAGGGATAGTGAGCCAGGGATGGTGTGAGCCAGGGATGGTGTGAGTCAGGGATGGTGTGAGCCAGTCTGGTACGGTAACAGCGTTTGGAACTGATTCACACACACACACACACACTCTCTTTCTCTCTTGCCTTAGAGAAAACCTCACATATTTTCAAATGACCATAGAATAGTAATTATTCTATGGCGTTTAATAGACGCTGAATGTATAGACAGAAGTTTGCTTGATGTATTTCGATGAAAATGAATGTTTAATGATGTATGATTGTATCATTTTGTTACTCAGATGTGTGTGTGTGTGTGTGTGTGTGTCCCTACCCTTGGAAAAATGAGAGGCTAATGCCTGAAAGGCAGGGACACTGCAACCCTTCACTACAACACTAACAACACTACTTGATCCCTTTCGTTCCCCTAGCACCCTTTTAGGCCTAGGAATTCCCTCTTCCCGAGGGACCCCTGTCCCTTGGGACCCAACCTTGCTGCTGCGACTCCCTCATCTTGTGGGACCTTGTCTCCTAGCACTCCCCCCTGGGACTCCCTCGGGATCCCTTATGGGGTCACTATAGCCACTGGGGCGCCCCTCATTCCCCAAGACTCTCTGATCTGTGGCCACCTTAACCCCTTTTTGAACTCCCTCGTTACCTGGGACCCTTTCATCCTCAGCGACCAGCTCAATCCTTTGGACCTTTTCATCCCCTGGCGTCCATTCCAATCCTTTGGACCTTTTCATCCCCTGGCATCCACTCGAGATCTTTCCCTAAAGATCCCCACGTCTTCAGAAATCCTCGAGTCTCGCTGTCTCTCCCCCAGCCTTACCCTTTTGGGCTACCCTTATCTCCCCCGCGCCCCTTTGTATCCACTCCTTCTTTGAGATTCTACCCTTGGGACTTATCCATCTCCCCTTAGCCCTTGAAACTTTCTCAGTCCCTCGTCTCATAGGCCTCCTGCGTCCATCACGTTCGTACTTGGGGCTAAGATGTCCGTCCCCCTGGGACCTTCGCTATCCCTTGGAACTCCCCCTTGTCCAGTACTCCTTGCCACGTCCCTCGGGGCTAACTCGCCATCCCCTTCCCTCCTCTTGAATCTCCAGGACCTTCCACCTCTCTCTCCCCTTCGTCCGTCAACCCCCCATCGAACTCCTTCGTTCCCTTTGGGTTCTTCTTCCTCCATTTGGTTCCTCTTGCTTCCTTCGTTACCCTTTGACACCGCTGGACGCTCTGTGCTCCCTTGATCCCAATGGGACCCCCACCCGTTCATTGAGAGCCACCGTGTCCTCCGTAACATCTTATCCCTTGGGATCATGATGATCATCATCTCGTCTCCCAATGCTCCATTTTGGGATTGCTCTATAGGGGCGGCCTTCACACACACACACCACCTCCCTCTGGTATAACCACCCTCACCCTCCTCACCTCGCCTCACCTCACACACACCACCTCCCTCTCCTGGTATAACCACCCTCACCCTCCTCACCTCACCTCGCCTCACCTCACCTCACACACACCACCTCCCACTGGTATAACCACCCTCTCCCTCCTCACCTCGCCTCACCTCACACACACCACCTCCCTCTCCTGGTATAACCACCCTCACCCTCCTCACCTCACCTCGCCTCACCTCACCTCACACACACCACCTCCCACTGGTATAACCACCCTCTCCCTCCTCACCTCGCCTCACCTCACACACACCACCTCCCTCTGGTATAACCACCCTCTCCCTCCTCACCTCGCCTCACCTCACACACACCACCTCCCTCTGGTATAACCACCCTCACCCTCCTCACCTCACCTCACCTCACACACACCACCTCCCTCTGGTATAACCACCCTCACCCTCCTCACCTCACCTCCCCTCACACACACCACCTCCCTCTGGTATAACCACCCTCACCCTCCTCACCTCACCTCACCTCACACACACCACCTCCCTCTGGTATAACCACCCTCACCCTCCTCACCTCACCTCATCGTTCCATCACGCCCCACTTCGTTCACCGCTTCCGATCGTGTGTGTCTCTCTTGGGGTTTCGGTATCCCTTCAGGGCTTCTCTGTCAGACGTCCGTCTTTTATCCTCATGTCCCTGCAGGAGGAGGAGGAGGAGGGAGGAGGTGGAGAAGACCACCCCTTCCTTCCTCCGTACGCAGGGACTCCGTCGTTTTCTGGGACTCCCCCTCCTTTTCCTCCCCCCCCCTACTCTCTCTCTCTCTCTCTCTCTCTCTCTCTCTCTCTCTCTCTCTCTCTCTCTCTCTCTCTCTCTCTCTCTCCAAAGGAACGAAGGAGCTTCAGAGAATACTGAGATCCCGGAGAAGAAGGAGCCCCCAAGGAACGAGGGAGTCCCTAGGGATGGAGGGATCCCAAAGGACGAAGGAGTCCCAAGTAAGGTACAGGTGTGGTTTCGAAGGGATTTCTTGGAGCCTCAACGTCCAATTGGAGACCCCCTTGTCTCTAGGGTCCCCCTTACCCCTTAAGAGTCCCTCGCTCGTCGAGGCTCACTCGTCCTCTGGTGTCCTCTCCATCCCTTAAGACTCCTTCGTCCCTTAAGATTCCTTTCGTATCCTAGGGCTGCCCCACTCTCTTGTGACCCTTCCTTCCCTTGGGAGGGACTATCTGGCTCCTAGAACCCTTCGAAACCACGCTGTGCCTTGGGATTCCCTCGTCCTTTGGGATCTCTCCATCCCTGGGGACTCCCTCGTCCTTTAGGATCTCTCCATCCCTGGGGACTCCCTCGTTCCTTGGGGGCTCCTTCGTCTCCAGGACCTCAATATTCTCTGAAGCTCCTTTCGTTCCCTTGGCTGCGTAGGATCTCTCCTTCCTTCAGCGGGACCTCCTCTGTCCCTGTGGATCCTTCAGTCGCCTGGAACCTCTTCGTCCTTTGGGACTTTACTCCTCCTCCTCCTCCTCCTCCTGTAGGACTCCATCGTCCCTTGCAACTCCTTCGTCCCCTGGGTCATCCTTCGTCTTCCCAAACTCCTCGTTCCCTGGAATATTTCCGACCCTTGGGACCCCCGTCGTCTCAAAGGAGGATGTCCCTTTGGGACGCGGTCGTCCCATGAGACAGTCCGCCCCCTGGACTCCTCCCATGTCCCTTGGGACTCACTCCCTCGTCCCCAGAGGACGACTCTGCTCCCTCCTGAGGACCTTTCCACCGATGTAACCCCTGGGAACCTCTTGTGTGTTAGGACTCGCTTGTCCTTCAGGACTCCCTCCGGGGTCGTGGCTAGGAAGGGGGGAGGAGAAAGGGGCCGCTTCTGGCAGCAGAGAGAGAGAGAGAGAGAGAGAGAGAGAGAGAGAGAGAGAGAGAGAGAGAGAGAGAGAGATAATGATCTCTCTCTCTCTCTCTGTGACGAGACCCACGCCCTTCCACCAAATGTAGGCTTAGCTCCAGCCGGAGTGAGGGAATGTGTTTGAAAGGATATGTGAGAGGAGGAGGAGGAGGAGGGGAGTGTGGTGGG
The DNA here is from genome assembly GCF_036320965.1 of Panulirus ornatus. Classification (NCBI taxonomy): domain Eukaryota; kingdom Metazoa; phylum Arthropoda; class Malacostraca; order Decapoda; family Palinuridae; genus Panulirus; species Panulirus ornatus. Next base: position 49,936,238 of record NC_092232.1, read on the forward strand.
AGTGTGGGGGTGTGCAGAGGCCCCGAAGGAGTGTGTCCTAAAGTGTGGCGAGGTTGAATATAAAAAGCCTCAGGTGAAGGACGTGTGTGTGTGTTTTTTTCTTTCCCTCCATCCCCTACCTCCTCCTCCTCCTCACCTCTGAAGTGCGCCAGGAGGGCGGAAACAAGAGCCTGAGGAGAGTGGATGCCCCTGGGAACTACTACTACTACTGCTGCTACTACTACTACTACTACTGCTGCTACTACTACTACTACTACTACTACTATTACTACTCTTACTACTGCTACTACTACTGCTACTACTACTATTACTACTCTTACTACTGCTACTACTACTGCTACTGCTACTACTACTACTACTACTACTACTACTACTACTACTACTACTACTCCTACTACTACTACTACTACTACTACTACTACTACTCCTACTCCTACTACTACTACTACTACTACTACTACTCCTACTACTACTCCCCTCTGATGACCCGTCCTCCATGACCACACCAGGAGGAAAGAGAGAGGGAGGGGGGTCTTTCTACCCTCCTGAGGGAACCCATCCCTGGCACTATGAATGCCAGGGACGTGGTAGCCGAGGTGCATCTTTGAGAGAGAGAGAGAGAGAGAGAGAGAGAGAGAGAGAGAGAGAGAGAGAGAGAGAGAGAGAGAGAGAGAGATGCCGTCCGTCACTGACAATGAGAGACAGAGGTCGCCTGCGCGAGACAATGGCTTTCAGTAGAAACCCGCAGTCCGCTTTTGTAGGTTTAAGCTTTACAGTCTAGTGAACTCCTGAGCTTAAGTCGATATTTCTCTTTTTTAAAGGTGTGATGGAACTCGGTCCAAGGATCGTAAAGGTGTGATGGAACTCGGTCCAAGGATCGTAAAGGTGGAGGGAAAGGTGGGTGGGAACTCGGTCCAAGGATAGTAAAGGTGTGAGGGAACTCGGTCCAAGGATCGTAAAGGTGTGAGGGAACTCGGTCCAAGGATGGTAAAGGTGTGAGGGAACTCGGTCCAAGGATCGTAAAGGTGTGAGGGAACTCGGTCCAAGGATCGTAAAGGTGTGATGGAACCCGTTCCAAGGATCGTAAAGGTGTGAGGGAATTCGGTCCAAGGATCGTTAAGGTTTGACGGAACTCGGTCCAAGGATCGTAAAGGTGTGAGGGAACTCGGTCCAAGGATCGTAAAGGTGTGAGGGAATTCGGTCCAAGGATCGTAAAGGTTTGATGGAACTCGGTCCAAGGATCGTAAAGGTGTGATGGAACTCGGTCCAAGGATCGTAAAGGTGTGAGGGAATTCGGTCCAAGGATCGTAAAGGTTTGATGGAACTCGGTCCAAGGATCGTAAAGGAAGACCTTCGACCCTTCGAGTATACTGTGTTTACGTAGACGTGTGAGACTGAGGGGGAGGGTGACTGGTGATGGAGCACTGTGAGGAGTGTTGGATGTTGGAGAGTGAGGTTGAGTGTGTGGGCGTGAGAGGGTGAGGGTGTAAGGCATGTATAGAACACTTACCCTGCCCTCGTTTTCACACACACACACACACACACACACACACATATCTTCACTCCCCTGTCCATGGTACCGCCGCATAACAATGACTGTCTTCATCATACTGGGGGAAAAAAATGGAAGGAAGAAAAGGAAAAGGAAATTGGATTAAGCTGTGTAAGCTCATGCTTCCAAGCTTGAGCCTCTCTGTATCCCAGCCATAGCCAGGGTGAGGAAGGATGGGGGAGGGGTAGTGTGATGTGCACCCTGGCTGTTACTGGTTCTCCCTTGTCTAGGGCGAGGGAGGTAGTATGATGTGCTCATTGGCTATTACTTTCCCTTCCATGGCCAGGGTGAGGGAGGGAGGTAGTGTGTTGTGCACCCTGGCTGTTACTTTCCCTTCCATGGCCAGGGTGAGGGAGGTAATGTGGTATGCTCCCTGACTGTGGCTGGCCCTTTACGGTCAGGGTGAGGGAGGTAGTGCGATAGGCTCCCTGGGTGTGGCTGGCCCTTTGTGGCTAGGGTGAGGGAGGTGGTGTGGTATGCTCCCTGGCTATTACTTTCCCTTCCACAGCCAGGGTGAAGGAAGTGGTGTGGTATGCTTCCTGGCTGTGGCTAGCCCTTTGTGGCCAGGGTGAGGGAGGTAGTGTGGTATCCTCCCTGACCATTGTATCAATTAACTGTATCCAAAATTACAATTTACAAGTGTAAATCTACGGTACCAAAATAACAGTGTACAGTTTACAATTTACAAGTGTTAATTTACGTCATCCAATTAACAATTAGCAGTTATTAATTGATAGTTTTCTCGTTTCAGTTTAAACGTCAAGACCTCAGATGATAACAAACACAAGATTGGAAGAATAGGCTTGGTAAACGGAGACAACGAACCACCGTGAGTACTAACTACCCTGTTCTTAGTTAACGAGGTTGTTATGTCTGTTTCTGGTTAACGAGTGTTGTTATGTCTGTTCTTGGTTAACGAGGCTGTTATGTCTGTCTTGGCTAACGAGGTTGTCCTGCCTGCCCTTGGATAAACAAGGTTGTCATCTTTCGATGGGCTGACCCAGCAGTCAACCCACAACCCAGCATTCTTGTTTACGAAAACGGTTTGAGAGAGAGAGAGAGAGAGAGAGAGAGAGAGAGAGAGAGAGAGAGAGAGAGAGAGAGAGAGAGAGAGAGAGAGAGAGAGCAATAATTCAGTGTATAGCACTACTACTACGACTACTGTTTATGATAATAATGATGATAATTATGATAATGATAATGATAACTTCTAATAAATCTCTCTGGCTGTCATGTGGGATGTCCCACTCCCAGCGTTCACCGTCCACAACCCAAGCCCCACAGACCATCCCATGATATGCCATTACTCTATCTGGGCCTAAGCTAAGACCCACCAGGTGTACGTCGCCCTCCATATACCACATAGATCCAAATTATTCTATCTAGTACACGTCTCTTGTCCTCATGAATATATTCACTCCCTCTCATACCCAAAGTCCTGCCGTTTACGCATATCCTGAGTGCTAGTAATAGTAATTAGTAAACAAGGTGATTTGAGGGACATGTTGCGTGATTGGTTGACGAGCCGAATCGCCAGTTATCATAACGTAGTTCCCGCCTCTTATCACGTTGTTCGACGCTAATCTTCGACGGAAATCTTCACATGGATCAAACTAATACTTAATTTCAACCCAGCCAGCGGGGGGGGGGAGCCCCTCATCGTCATTCGTAGCCCAACCACAGAACTTTGTACACTGCGTTCCCGTTTTCGTCCTGTATTATCAAGTCCGTTCACGCTTATTGGCATTGCATTTTGTTATACTCTGGCTGGGGAAGGGGGGGGGGGATGGGGGGCATTATTCCATTCCCAATCTCCATCGTCACATCCCATTTGCTGACAATATTCAAACCATAACACCACCTTAGTTGCCTGTGTGTACATAATCCCGTTTTCTGTGGTGTCCAAGTCTGTTTGGAGGAGAGTCTAAAGTATTTTTCAATATCTTGCTTATCGCTCGGAGTTCTCGCGAGCGACCCCCCTTTTTTTCTTCATCATTTTCTTCCACTTTCTATTTTTCCCATTCATAGAGAGCGAGTCATTCCTCCTTAAATTGCCTTATTATTTTTTTTTTCCTTTTGGCCAAGCGAGAGCCATCAGCAACTTAAACATACCTCCACACCCGACTCTAAGAAAAACACTGAGTGTTCATGTCACCTTGAGGGAGCTTCCATTTCCCCCTTATCACCATCCTTATCTTTCCCTTCCTTGTATTGGGATGCCTTGTGTCGTAGAGCATCACTGTCATCATGATGGTGTCATTATCATCATGGTAATATGGCCTTTAGGGGTTTAATTCAATAGGGCTTCTCTTTGCCTTCGGTAGAAAGGTTCTGTTTCAGTCGCTATCATGCTCGCTAAGACTCATCATTATTTTTCAGAATTAAGACGTAAGTTAAGTCTTCACTGAGTCGTTAGTCTGTCTATCAAAGTAGTTCGTCTTGATACGTTATCAGTGGACGTGATGGGCCAAGGGTCGCTTCCTGGTTGTTACAGAGGCAGGTCACCGGGGGGTTCAACAGGTCTTCTTCCTGTTTCAGTGGCAGGTCACAGGGGTCAACAGGTCTACTGCTTCTTGTTTCAGAGGCACAGAGACAGGTCACGGGGGTCAGCAGGTCTTCTTCTTGTTTCAGAGGCAGGTAACGGCAGGTCAACAGGTCTGCTTCCTGTTTCTGAAGCAGGTCATGGTGTTCAACAGGTCTTCTTCCTATTTCGGAAGCAGGTTATGGTGTTCAACAGGTCTGCTTCTTGTTTCAGAGGCAGGTCACGGGGGGTCAACAGGTCTTCTTCCTGTTTCTGAAGCAGGTCATGGGGGTCAACAGGTCTTCTGCTTCCTGTTTCAGAGGCAGGTCACGGCAGGTCGACAGGTCTGCTTCCTGTTTCAGAAGCAGGTCACGGCAGGTCACCAGGTCTACTTCGTGTTTCATAGGCAGGTCACGGCAGGTCAACAAGTCAGCTTCCTGTTTTACAGGCAGGTCACGGCAGGTCACCAGGTCTCCTGGAGTGAACCTGCAGACCTCGCCATGGCAACGCCACCTGGAGTGGTGGACCTCCCGAAGCTGTGGTGCCCACGGAGTTAAACGAAGGTGTCACCATGGATGGAACAAACGAGTAAAATAGAGATCCAGGTGTTCAATGAGTGTTCAACGCAAAAGAGATCCAGATGTTCAGTGAGTGTTCAACGCTAGGATACCTCAAGGTCTGATGGTCGCTTCTGTGGCGTTGATCTGCCATGCCAGTCGACCCCACCTTAACCATGTGGGTCGTCATTATAATGAGTTTGATGACGACCACCTTCCCCTGTGGGTGACCTCCGAGGTACCAGCCTCCCCGCGAGGTCATATGAGCTCACATGACCGCCTCCCTTACCAAAACGTGATCCTGACGCGTCTAAATCCCATACAGGACTTTAAGTATTTAAGTACTTAAGTATTTAAATGTTTACCAGCTCAGGCCCGGCCCACGGTCCCCTCACGTGTGGGAGAAGACACCATCAAAACCGTAACAAGCAGTAAGCCTTCCTACTGGCCATGACACTAGGGCTACCAACCTGTTCTACCCCTGTTGACACGAACAACCAGGGCTGCCAACATGTAACCCACCACCCTTTGTTGACATCATCAACAAGCAGGGCTACCAACACGTACCAGTTTGGACTCCGAACATGAGCTCCGTCTTGGGCCAGGTCATACTCCTCTTCCTCTGGTCGGTCAGTCCAATTGAAGCTACAGGTCACAAGATGACGTACCAATCGTGACCTCCTTAATCAGGGTCATATGCAGCTCAGGGATGACCTTCCCTCTCCTGCTCTTGGTAGACGGGCTGAGGTCACCAGGGGTCAAACAGACTAGTCACCTGTTTCTAAATCTCTTCGCAAAGTTTAGGTAGGTCAAGGGAAGCCACTGGATCAGTGATAAACAAAGGCTTGTTGTTACCGCTGCTCTTGTTGATGATGCTACAGCGGAACCACCCGTCCAGCTCGATTTCCAGACAGACTCCCCGTCTAAGCCCACTTCTGTATATCCTCGCCCTTCGCCTCCCTTAACCGTACATCCTCCCTACCTTCGCATCCATTCCTTCACCCTTATATTCCTTTACCTCCATCTCCCTGTCTGATTACCTCTCCCTCCCTTTTTTTTTTTTTTTACCTCACCTCACCTCCCTGTCTTTTCGTTCTCCCTTAACTCTCATATCCACCTCATCTCCTCTTCGCTTGCCCTTTTCCCCACCTTTCCATGACCCACCTCATCTGACCTTTGACCCCGGAGGCCTTACTTCAGCTTTAAATGGACAGTTCATGAAATACACACGAGTCCATCCCAAAGCTTATTTACATATATATTTGTTTATCTTTTTACCTCATATATATATATATATATATATATATATATATATATATATATATATATATATATATATATATATATATTGGAATTTATTAAAAAAGGGGGTGACTGTGTTGTTGACTGGTTGGTGAGGATATTCAATGTATGTATGGTTCATGGTGAAGTGCCTGAGGATTGGCGGAATGCATGCATAGTGCCATTGTACAAAGGCAAAGGGAATAAAGGTGAGTGTTCAAATTACAGAGGTATTAGTTTGTTGAGTATTCCTGGGAAATTATATGGGAGGGTATTGAGTGAGAGGGTAAAGGTATGTACAGAGCATCAGATTGGGGAAGAGCAATGTGGTTT
>NC_092232.1:49949981-49992481 GCF_036320965.1 Panulirus ornatus
AGTTCGACACAGTAGAACAGTCTGTACTCTCGCCTCACACTCTACCTGTTCGTCACGTATCGACCACTATATATATATGTGTATATATATATATATATATAGAAACTACTCACGCCATCAAATGTAGTGCGAATGCTCATCATGCAGTTCATACACCAACAGCAATAAAATATTTAGCAATAATACCATCGACCAAAAAAAAATGCAATTCAGACCCAACACACTCCCCACATTCACTATGCCACAGATACACATCATGGCAAACACATCCATCCCCACACTCTTTACATTCACCACACTCTCTAACACACTCTCAGTGTACTTATTATCCCACACGTGTACAGTACAGTACATGCTATATTTACCCCCCTTCTCGCAGCTCAATATCACTGTGGAAGTACTCTGTGTACTACACAACATTATAAGTACACCCTCTGCACATCCAAGATTTTGTAGATGAAATGCAGTCACTCTCAGGCTTGATCATGTAACACAGCTATGTACTAGAACACACTCTGTGTGCAACACAGACATCCTCATGTAACACAGCTGTGTACTAGAACACACTCTGTGTGCAACACAGACATCCTCATGTAACACAGCTGTGTACTAGAACACACACTGTGTGCAATACAGACATCCTCATGTAACACAGCTGTGTACTAGAACACACACTGTCTGTGCAACACAGAAATCGTCAGATGTCTCATAGTCAACTCGCTCAACACTACGTCACGTGCACATGACCCGTCCGTCATGCAACACAACACAGGCAACATGTTCAATATGCACAACACATGTAACATGAACTGGCCAGAACTTTTTCTCTGTATTTGTTTGAGCAATGAATTCAAAACACGCTAATGAAACACACGGACCAAATACAACTCACTTGCCACCATGCACATGACCTCACCGTGGGAGATATTTTTGGATCATGCACTCACCACATTTCACTCATTAGGCAGACACACTCACCTTAGTACATTCGTGAGGCCCGTGCACTCATCATGCACATACACTGAACACACCACTCATGAGAAACACGCACTTCACTCGCATTTCAGACAGTCTTAAGAACACTGATCAGACACATGCACTCAACAAAAGGCACTCGAAATATCAAGCTGCCATGCAAACATCATGCACTCAGGAACATGCCCTAAGACTTACTGTCTTCAATCGCGTTTACCTTTTCTGCATCATGAATATCTAATGAAGATTCTGAGGCACTAGTCATATCAATGGTCTTCCAGCGAAATTACCTTTAACTCAGAAAACCTCTTTTGTATGCTGAGTGCAGTAACATATACTGAGTGCATAGATATATCCATTTATAGAAAGGATTGATCCGTCCTTGAGTGGAGTACTGCTCTCACATCCGGGGTGGTTCTAGCTTTGCATCCTTACTGGACAGAGTTGAGTCGAAAGCGGTTTGACTTAAAAACTCCCCCAGGCTAACTTCAAAATTTCATATGCTTGTCCTAAGCCACAATGTTGGTTCACTTTCCCATCTTCTGTAGGTATTACTTTGGTTTTTGCTCCCGAGAGCTGGCTGCTTGTGTACCCCCCACCATTAGCTAGACCATGCAATACTTGGCAAGCTGTTGCGTCACATGATTACTCTGTGGCTTTTGGCAACTCAAGTGTGGGTCGTTTTGATAACTGTTTCTTTCCCTACTCCTCGAAGCTTTGGAACTCTCTACCTTCTCATATCTTTCCCAATAACTATGATCGAGCGCATTTTGAAAGACCGGTTTTTCACTTCCTCCAAAATTCGTAAGTATTATTCTTTGTCTCTTCTTTTTCCATTTCATATACCTCTCTATATTTTAGTTATTCAGTTAATGCTCAGCCTTGATTTGGACATTTCTCTGTGACTAGAACCTCCACCGCAAAGAAACAAAAGAAAGAAAAATATCGAGTGCATGAACTTAGAATATTCTGGCATATGACAGAGACTTTATCCCTGGGGATAGAGGAGAAAGAATACTTCCCAAGTATTTCTTGCGTGTCGTAGAAGGCGACTAAAAGGGGAGGGAGCGGGTGGCAGGAAATCCTCCCCTCTCGTTTTTTTTTTTTTTTTTTAATTTTCCAAAAGAAGGAACAGAGAGGGGGGGGGGGGGGGCCAGGTGAGGATATTCCCTCAAAGGCCCAGTCCTCTGTTCTTAACGCTACCTCGCTAACGCGGGAAATGGCGAATAGTATGAAAGAAAAAAGAAAGATGACTGAGACTTGTTCTGTGAAAGTACTTACCGATGGGGGTCGAGTCTGCTCCACACAAGCTGCGTGTTTCTTTTTTTTTGACCAACCCGCACGTGAAGGTTCTCTAGGAATCTACCATAACACCGACACTGCCCAGTTCACGCTCAGCTGTGGTCCGTCCATATCAGACCTCCTGTAAAAAGTATGGCCACATGTTAACCAACCACACAACTCCCTCTTGTAAACAAAGGTTCACTTAGTTCATTTTCGAACCTGAAGACCTTACCGAAGAAGGTGGCGATCGTGGGCAGTATTTTTGATATGAGAAAAGGTATTCGTTTTGCATGATAATGACGCGCAAGATGGCGCTATTTCTCCAGGAAACTACTTCGATCTTGTCTGAGGACGTTTATGGTCCATACATGACAGATGAAAGTGCACTAAGGTCAACACCAACACACCTCCCCCTCTACATGGTTGGCCATATTGTCTACCGAGGCATCTGGAAAGAGGAATCATTTCCGACGTGAAAGGTTCCTGACGAAGTACTCCTCCAGTTGATCTGATAAGATAGAGTCACCTGTAAGATAGAGTCTTCGATGCCATCCAAGGCCTGAAGGAGGATTCATTTGTGTCGTTACTGGTAACCAGCGCTTGTGTTCCAAGCGATTAGCACCTCCCTGCACTACCTTGGAAAGGTTGGTTTACCAGACTGGGAGACAAAAGATTAGATTACGGGGCTTCAATCACCCCCAAAGCTGCTCTCCCCCTAACGCCGGCTGCCTCGCCTCACGCCTCCACCAAGCTGGTTTCAGTCATCTCCTGAAGGAAATTTAGCCAGCTTTTTTTTCCTTTTTTTTCGGCCGGTCTTCAACCTAACGTCGAAGCATCGATCACCTTTGGAGGAGCTGTGGACGCCCCGATGCCCACAAGAGGCAGCTCAGATAAATACTCGTACGTAAACACAACAGGAGGACAGACATCTCTGTATACTAACCCATCACAGACGCAGCCATGGCCATGAATTTAACAGATTTGACTGTAAACAGTGAGAGTTTGTGGTAGGAGTCACTCTCACAAGTGGATCACGCCCAAAAGAGGAGTGTGTATGGCATGTCTAGCTGAAGCAGCACACCAAATACACGAGAAGCGAGTACAGACGTGGTACAGAGCGAGCAAGATGCTCATACCGCAAGAGGCGGGAAATGAGATCCAGACTTTCTGAAAAGATTGCTGCCTCTTTCCTCATCAACAACTGGGAGAGGGGCTGTGTCCTGCACACACCCTACGTGATCACCACATTCTCCCTAGTCTCATAATCCCCCTTAGATACTTTACCAATGTCTTGGGTAATGTCTGTACCATACAACACCTAGAAATTAATGGCTCCGTCTCTGTGGCTTATTTGATCCACCTGGTTCCCCTGGTGCTATTACAGAAGCTGCCATGATCTGTCGGGAGAGATGGGGAACTGTAGACTGGGGACTGAGGCTCTTAGGTTTGTCCCAAATGGGTGAGTCGCTGTGTATATACCTCTCTCTCTCTCTCTCTCTCTCTCTCTCTCTCTCTCTCTCTCTCTCTCTCTCTCTCTCTCTCTCTCTCTCTCTCCTGCCTGTCTGCGCTTCAGGGAGTACAGCTGCCTCTGTGATTTCAGCCATCCGCCCAGCAGTCTCGACTGAATTTCAGCGCTGCTGTGAAAAAAAAAATCTTGGCACGTTTCCCGAATCAGGAATGGGGGCGTCCGTGTGTTGAAAGAGAGTGTCAGGCGAGACGAGGGTTCTGGTAGAATATTAATACCCCTGAAGGACACGACCATTGGCTTACAGTATCCTGTGTCCTAGGGTGTTGCTCCGTACTCATCCTGAATAGCCCATGTCATCATCATCTCTATCTCAAATCTCCCGGGTTGACACGGAGTGACACAGTCTCCTTCGTGTCTATGCTCCTGTGGCAGAGTTCACCGTCCAGATGTGTGGGCAGGGAGGTGCGAACTCAACCGAGACGACACCCAGCCTCCATATCCTCCTCCTCCAGTACCTGGAACCCACTGTTACTTCAAGTCACTTATTTTTCCACCATCTCTTCTTCCTGTACTGGGACTCTTCACCGATTCCAACCCCATTTAGGCGACTGTCGCTACTCTCTCCCTCTCTCTCTCTCTCTCTCTCTCTCTCTCTCTCTCTCTCTCTCTCTCTCTCTCTCTCTCTAGCCTCTCCTCTCTCTCTTCCTTAACATCCTTGTTTCGCCATTTTTCCTAACTTGAGTCATTAATCGACATTATCTTTTCATCGAAGGGCGTCGCGAGAATGCTCGTTGACCTCTGTGATTTAAAGGAGTGCACAAGACAGAGGCAAGTCCCTGCTCAAGGCCAGGGTGGGACACGACGTAGGAAGGGATATGACAAGCGTAGGAAGGGACATGACAAAACGTAGGAAGGGACAAACGTAGAAAGGGGACATGACATGCATAGGAAGGGACATGACAAAACGTAGGAAGGGACATGACAAACGTAGAAAGGGGACATGACAAACGTAGAAAGGGGACATGACATGCATAGGAAGGGACATGACAAAACGTAGGCAGGGACGTGACAAGCGTAGGAAGAGGCATGACAAGCGTAGGAAGGGACATGACAAGCGTAGGAAGGGACATGACAAACATAGAAAGGGGGACATGACACAATACAGGAAGGGACATGACAGACAAGAAGAGAGACGGGAAGAAGGAGAGGACAAAGCGAGGGGAAATGACCCAGAACAAGGAAGGGATAGTTAATGAAAATGGGAGTGAGAGAGAGAATGAAGCGCGGACCGCGCTGCAACGGGGGAGACGAAGTGAAAATGCACGGGGCAGAGCGGCCGAACGTGACGCAATGAGGGACGCACAAAGGGACGGGGGGGGAGCCGTGAATCATGAAGGGACGCAAACAAAGATGGGAAAAAACATGAGGAACCGCGTGAGATGGGAGCGACGTAAGAGGCAAGACTCGAGGAAAGGGAGATGGGGGGCGACGGGAGGAGGCATGACTCGAGGAAGGGGAGATGGTGGCGACGGGAGGAGGCAAGACTCTAGGAAGGGGAGGTAGGGGCGACGGGAGGAGGCAAGGCTCGAGGAAGGGGAGATGGGGGCGACGTAAGAGGCAAGACTCGAGGAAGGGGAGATGGGGGCGACGGGAGGAGGCAAGACTCGAGAAAAGGGGAGATGGGGGCGACGGGAGGAGGCAAGACTCGAGGAAAGGGGAGATGGTGGCGACGGGAGGAGGCAAGACTCGAGGAAAGGGGAGATGGGGGCGACGGGAGGAGGCAAGACTCGAGGAAGGGGAGATGGGGAGAAGTAAGAGGCGAGCCGGGTAGTCAACATGGAGGGAATGGCCCTCTCCTCACTGCCCTAACAAGATGTATTGACGACCTGTCTCCAAAATTAATTAACCATTACGATGAATCCCAACATAGAAAACTACTTGTTGTATACATGGAGGACGAGGTGTCCCCAGGACTGTGTGGAGGACCACATCACCAGCGGTGAAGTAGCTGGAGGACGAGGTGTCCCCAGGACTGTGTGGAGGACCACATCACCAGCAGTGAAGTACCTGGAGGACGAGGTGTCCCCACCAGCAGTGAAGTAGCTGGAGGACGAGGTGTCCCCACTAGCAGTGAAGTAGCTGGAGGACGGGGTGTCCCCACCAGCAGTGAAGTAGCTGGAGGACGAGGTGTCCCCACCAGCAGTGAAGTAGCTGGAGGACGAGGTGTCCCCACCAGCAGTGAAGTAGCTGGAGGACGAGGTGTCCCCACCAGCAGTGAAGTAGCTGGAGGACGGGGTGTCCCCACCAGCAGTGAAGTAGCTGGAGGACGGGGTGTCCCCACCAGCAGTGAAGTAGCTGGAGGACGAGGTGTCCCCACCAGCAGTGAAGTAGCTGGAGCGGGTATTCACCACTCAGTTATGGAGAGGAAGTTCACACAGGTTATGAAGAATGGTAGACGGACGATAAGAGGAGAAATGGACGAGGTAGAGAGACGAAGAGGAATGGAGATTACGAAGAAGAAGAAGAAGAAGAAGAAGAAGAAGAAGAAGAGGAAGAAGAAGAAGAAGAAGAGGATGGAGGAAAGTTAAAAGACGATTGAAAGAAAGAGAGAGAGAGAGACAGAGAGGGAAAAGCTGTGGGAATGATAAGATAAAAGAGAAAAATGAAGATAGAAGAAAGAGGTTTTATCAATTATCGCATAACTGGGGAATGGGAAGATAAACACACATATATATATACCTGAGAGAGCAGAGGAAAAACTGTCAGATGCAGGAGGAAAAGACAATGAGAGGAGGAGGAGGAGGAGGAGGATGAGGAAGAGGAGGAGGAGGAGGATGAGGAAGAGGAGGAGGAGGAGGATGAGGAAGAGGAGGAGGAGGAGGAAGGGAAGGTGGGGCTTAATAATGACAGGTGCCCCGGAAAACTTTTTTTCCTCCACCCTGCGCTACACAACATCTGCCATTCATCCCTTGCCTGACCCCCACCCCAACCCAACCCACCCCAACCCGAAGCGTCGGTCAAAGGTCACTAGGGGGTCGGGGAGTGGGGAGTTGGTCGGTCACCTCCCCGTGCACCGAAACCAGAGAGAGAGAGAGAGAGAGAGAGAGAGAGAGAGAGAGAGAGAGAGAGAGAGAGAGAGAGAGTGATGATACCCCCTACACGCAGAATCGAAAAGCCATAGAAATGAATCTAAGTGAATTTCATTCTTCGTTCTAAAGAACACCTCGATGAAATGCCACATATAAAAAAAAGATGCTGATGCATCAAATGCTTAAATGCTTAGATGCTTAAATGCTTACGCATCGAATCATACTGCATTGGAAAGCACAGTACGAGCGCTCACCAGACTGACCCACAGATGAAACACAGGGAGTTCGTGTGTTATGGACAAGGGAAGAGGAGGAGGAGGAGGTCCACCTGACAAGATGGGGTTCTACAAGCCTTAGTTCCAGGGTTGGGGAGGGTTCCATAACCCTGAAACATCTGCGTCAGAGATGAGCTTAGATCCAAGTGGGGTTTTATCATTCATCTTGTCCCGTCCCCTACGTCTCTGTCAATATACGATGTCTGTATTGTATGGTGTTGCTTCAGAGACGTTTCTCCAGTCGGCTGGCGTGCCTGAGGGAGTGGTGGGTAGGGAGGAGCAGCCTTCTACTTGACTATCCTGTCTCCATCTATAGTGATGTGTGGGGAGGAGGAGCCTTCTGCTTGACTATCCTGTCTCCATCTATAGTGGTGGGTGGGGAGGAGCCTTCTACTTGACTATCCTGTCTCCATCTATAGTGGTGGGTAGGGAGGAGCAGCCTTCTACTTGACTATCCTGTCTCCATCTATAGTGGTGGGTGGGGAGGAGCCTTCTACTTGACTATCCTGTCTCCATCTATAGTGGTGGATGGGGAGGAGCCTTCTACTTGACTATCCTGTCTCCATCTATAGTGGTGGGTGGGGAGGAGACTTCTGATTCGCCGTCTTCTCTCCATCTATACAGAGTAGAAATTTTGGACATTTTCCACAATTTTTCAGCAAATAACTTAGCCATAATCAACCAGGTCTTGTGTGACCTTTCTCATCCAAGTACTTAGAAGGAACGTATTTTTGAAGCATCCAATGTCATAACTTCAGACGCATGTCACACATACGTTTTGAATCATTGAACACATGTTTGAAGCATTGGAAACGTGTCAATACAACACCCCAAATCAGCATTTGAAGCACTAGAAACGAGTCAATACAACACTCAAATTAGCATTTGAAGCATTGGAAACGAGTCAATACAACACCCCGAATCATCATTTGAAGCATAAATCTAACACCTAGGAAATCACGCCAGAGGGGCATCCGAAGCAGAGTGGAGTCGACATTTTTGAACCCGTCTGAAGCCAGAGCGAAATGTGTTGGCCAAGATTCACCTGAAACAGACCCACCCCACTCCACGCCTCCACCTTCAGGACAACCCAAATTCTAATTTGGGAAACTCGTTGACAGAGAGAAAATTTCAGCATTCAGTAGTTTTATACATGTGTGTGTGTTTGGGGGAGGGAAAAATATATGTACGAGTGTGTGTGTGTGTGTGTGTGTGTGTGTGTGTGTGTGTGTGTTTTCTAGTTATGTGCCTAGGATGTATTTTGCGTGGCGTTGGGTTGGCGAGTGGGTGACCATGTCATCACTGATCCATTCGGTCAGTGGGACGAAGAGGATCCATTGTTGTGTACACGACCCTTAATGGACGAGACAGTGTGACGGAGGAGGGGCGACCCCAGGAGTGTGTTTGGGGAGGTTCACTCCAACACTGGTGTTGGAGGTGAGGTCATGCCCTCCAACACAACGGGACCACATCTTTGTACACACACACACACACACACACACACACACACACACACACACACACACACAACACAGACGTAAATAGCGAGGCTTCTGCAGTGTGTGTGGACCCCAGCCACCACAGTGTGGCGTGGGTAAACAGGAGGTACCAGAGCTTCCTGGTGTGGTAGGCAATACCAGATGGCAGACGAGCGTTAGAGTGTGGTAGAGAACGAGTTAACAGGTCATTAAGTAGTGTTGTCACACGAGTACACCTGAGCTGTGTACTGGGGTGTACTGCTCATCCCGTTTTTACAAGCTGTGGCACCACAGGGCTGGGAGTGTGGCACCACAGCACTGGGACTGTGGCACCACAACACTGGGACTGTGGCACCACAGTCTACCACAGCTTTAGGATAACGAAAGTCATGTAACAAATGTTCTAGATACATCCACCCACCACACCCTGGCCTACACCATCCACCCACCACACCCTGACCTGCTCCATCCACCCACCACACCCTGGCCTGCACCATCCACCCACCACACCCTGGCCTGCACCATCCACCCACCACACCCTGGCCTGCACCATCCACCCACCACACCCTGGCCTGCACCATCCACCCACCACACCCTGGCCTGCACCATCCACCCACCACACCCTGACCTGCTCCATCCACCCACCACACCCTGGCCTGCTCCATCCACCCACCACACCCTGGCCTGCACCATCCTCCCACCACACCCTGGCCTGCACCATCCACCCACCACACCCTGGCCTGCACCATCCACCCACCACACCCTGGCCTACACCATCCACCCACCACACCCTGACCTGCTCCATCCACCCACCACACTCTGGCCTGCACCATCCACCCACCACACCCTGGCCTGCACCATCCGCCCACCACACCCTGGTCTGCTCCATCCTCCCACCACACCCTAGCCTGCTTCATCCACCCACCACACCCTAGCCTGCTCCATCCACCCACCACACCCTGGCCTGCACCATCCACCCACCACACCCTGGCCTGCACCATCCTCCTACCACACCCTGGCCTGCACCATCCACCCACCACACCCTGGCCTGCACCATCCACCCACCACACCCTAGCCTGCTTCATCCACCCACCACACCCTGGCCTGCACCATCCTCCTACCACACCCTGACCTGCACCATCCACCCACCACACCCTGGCCTGCACCATCCACCCACCACACCCTAACCTACACCATCTAGGACATAAAATGATTCCTTAAATATTTTGATGATAATAGAATTATAATCATCTGTTCATATTGTGTCCACTGAACATACCAGTGTTCTAGTACATGCCAGCGTGAACATGATAACTCAGTACTAGGTGTTACCGGACTGTCTCCTCCGCTCAGTCTGTATATGAACAAGATCGCCTCACTCCAGACGAAGTCCTGTCAGCCACTGTGGTAGAATACCCCTTCTCTCTACCACTGCCACCCTCCACCAAGGCCTCCTATCCTTTACTAAGGCCTCCTATCCATTCCTAAGGCCTCCTATCCATTTCTAAGGCCTGCTATCATTTACTAAGGCCTCCTATCCATTCCTAAAGCCTCATATCCATTCTCAAGGCCTGCTATCATTTACTAAGGCCTCCTATCCATTCCTAAGGCCTCCTATCCATTCCAAGGCCTGCTATCATTTACTAAGGCCTCCTATCCATTCCTAAGGCCTCCTATTCTTTCCTACGGCCTCCTGTTCTTTTCTAAAGCCTCCTATCCATTCCAAAGGCCTGCTATCCATTCATAAAGCCTCTTATCCTTTACTAAGGCCTCCTATCCATTCCTAAGGCCTCATATCCATTCCTAAGGCCTGCTATCCTTTGATAAGACTTGCTGTCCTTTAACTAAGGCCTTCCTACTCTTTACTAAAACCTCCTATCCCTCAATAACGTCTCCTATCCTTCACTAACCGTCTCCTAACCTTCACACTAACGTCTCCTATCCCTTATACTAAGGCCACGATCATCATTCGTATCTCTCTTTTAATCATCCCAGGCCGTGTGTGTGTGTGTGTGTGTGTGTGTTGCCTCAGTCAACCTCCTCCATGCTGACCCTAGGTGATCTCTCTCTCTCTCTCTCTCTCCAACACAGGTGGACGTCAGGCCTTCAGGGACTTCCTCAAGTGTGAGTATTCTGAGGAGAACATTCTCTTCTGGCAAGCTTGCGAAGAACTCAAGGTGGAGAGTAACCCAGCAGTTATTGAAGAAAAAGCTCGGCTCATATACGAAGACTACATCTCCATACTCTCCCCCAAGGAGGTAAGGTCGCTGGGAAGAGGAGGGAGGTAAGGTGTGTGGCAGGGGAGGTGATAAGGTGTGTGTGTGTGTGTGTGGCAAGGGAGGGAGGGAAGATGGGAGGAGAGGAGGTAAGGTGTCTGGCAGGGGAGGTGATAAGGTGTGTGTGTGTGGCAAGGGAGGGAGGGGGAGGGAGGGAAGGTGAGACGGGGGAGGTAAGGTCGCTGGCAGGGGAGGTGATAAGGTGTGTGTGTGTGTGTGTGTGTGTGTGTGTGTGTGTGTGTGGCAAGTGAGGGAGGGAAGGTGAGAGGTGGGGGGAGGTTAGGTGTGTGGTAAGGGAGGGAGGTTAGGTGTGTGGCAAGGGAGGTATGGTGCGTGGTAGGGGAGGTATGGTGTGTGGTGGGGGGAGGGTAAGGTGTGTGGCAGGGGAGGATGTAAGGCGTGTGGCAGGGGAGGATGTAAGGTGTGTGGCAGAGGGAGAGGTAAGGTGTGTGGTAGGGAAGGATGTGAGGTGTGTGGCAGTGTGAGAGGTAAGGTGTGTGGCAGGGGGTGAGGTAAGATTTGTGGCAGGGGGAGGGAGTAAGGTGTGTGGCAGGCAGGGGGAGAGGTAAGGTGTGTGGCAGGGGAGAGAGGTAAGATGTGTGGCAGAGGAGGGGAGGTAATGAGTCTGGCATGGGAGGTAAGGTGAGAGTGGGAGGTAATCGACTCTATATTCTCCCCAATGATGTAATTTTTCGTTAACATCACCAAATTATTATCTTCATTCATCACTTTACTTTTAATCTAAAAAAAATTCTCAAAACTCCTGGTGTGTACACTGATAAACCATATCTTTAATGCACATTGTCGTACTTCCTTTATCTCTAATTCTTTTGCTGCTTTGATTTTGCAGTTAATAGACACACACACACACACACACACACACACACACACACATATATATATATATATATATATATATATATATATATATATATATATATATCCAAATGGATATAGTTCATCACCGTTTTACATATGGACATTACTGGTCACACACAGACACACACAGACACACACACACAGACACACACACACACACACACAGACACACAGACACACTCATGCTGATCATCCTCATGTCACCTAAGGGTCTTGGTAGTTGTTGACTACCATGTCAGGGAATCACACGACAGTGGTGGAAGTCCAATCAATATTTTTTTTTTGCCAGTCTCAAAATTGCCGTCGAGGCGTCGTGCAACACAGACCCAGGTTTGGCTGAGTGTATAACTCATTAGTTGGGTCTCCTTTAAGAGGTAAATTAGTGCTCTTGGAGGGAGAGGAGGGAGGGAGGAGAGAGGAGAGGAGGAGGAGATCCGAAGGAATGGAATGAGAATCTTGTCTGGACTGGATGGCCGTGGTAATGAAGTACGGAGGGCCAAGATCTGCTCTTTGGGGCCGGGGTGGGTAGGTGGTGGACAAGGGAAGGAAGATGCGATACCCAAATATAGATTCTTAGACCATGATGATGTGAATGTCAAGTGGCTCTTTGGACGAATGAGAGATTTCCCAATGTGGCTAGGACCATTTGCACACTCTCACACACACACACACACACACTGACTGCTATATCTCCCCACATAGCAAAGCTGGATAGTTATAATCTCCCCACTTCCTATTACCTCCCTATCTCCAGCTGTCGGGTCGAGGAGGAACACCACCACAGCTCATATGAATCCCTGTGGTATGACCACTCATCATTTTCTTTCTTGCACTCATCATTTCCCCGCCTTCTACCTCACTTATGGTGGCGGTATCTTGGGCCGACTTTCGTCTGTGTTGCTTGAGGCTCCCACCAAGAAAAGCCAATGAGCGACACTGGCCCTTATAACCTAGGACATAAAGAACATTATGCAATGTGGCTGGAGTCTACTGGTCATTACGAGTGTAAAGGGTGCGTGTGAAGACAAGGGCTTGGGTAAGACTATTGTAAATCGAGAGGCAGGTCGTGTGTGTGTGTGTGTGTGTGTGTGTGTGTGTGTGTGTGTGTGTCTTATTCTACGGATGGCTGACCCGCCAACAGGTCATTGCGAGTCGAATGGAACGACTTAGTCCTGTAATTGCCTATCGAAACGAGTCTTGGGAGGGTATAGGTTAAATACCCGCGTGATTGTCTCGTTCCCAGGTCAAAGAAAACGGGCAGAGATGGAGTGAGGAGGTTTGGGAGCTGAGAGAGAGAGAGAGAGAGAGAGAGAGAGAGAGAGAGAGAGAGAGAGAGAGAGAGAGAGAGAGGGTGGGGGATACACACGTGTCACACTGTACTTACGTACGTCCAGTGTTCTGCTGTGTGGTCAACGTACAGTGTTCTGCTTTGTGTACATACCCTCCTCCCCCTGCTCTCTCTCTCTCTCTCTCTCTCTCTCTCTCTCTCTCTCTCTCTCTCTCTCTCTCTCTCTCTCTGTGGTAGGCAGCCACCAACTTGGAAGTGGTATGTCTTTAACTGAATATTTAAAAGCAATATATGCTTACGACGTCTGAGCTCCCAGGTTGTTACAACCCTCTTCAACACCTGGGGGAAGGTTGTTACAACCCTCTTCAACACCTGGGGGAAGGTTGATACGTGATTTTCCAGTGGGTGGAGGTAGTAGTTTGAGGTCGATGGCATTGATGACCCCCGGTAGGTGAGAGCCCCGATTGCCCTCAACCACCCAAACAAGCACCAACCAGCCTGTTAGGTTTGTGGGATGTCCGGCCACTTGTGGTTATCTCCCCCCCATTATGTCCCCATTTCCGGCATCCCCTCCCCACCTTTCCTCCCCACAACAACGAGGCGCACTGTCTGGGTTCATCACCCTCTTTATTCAGGGCTTTTATTCCCCTCGTTTTCTTTATCGTCCAGCAAATTACTTCCGTGGAAAACGGCCGGTCACTGCATCGTTTCCCATCTGTCCTCCCTAACCTCCCCGTGGCAATCGTACTTCTCTCTCTGGAATTGGACTTACGATCCGACTCTCCTACAGAAGCACCATGTGCTCCCCCACCCCATTTCCTTCAACGCGTGCACCCTGTGTCACACATTCTCAATTGTAGGTAGTGTCCCTCCCGCAACACCTCTTCCTTCCTCCTCTTGATGCTGTGTCGCGGTTCTGCGCATTCTCCGCTCACTCCAACGCGTCCACAAGTCTGCATTCATGCGCTCCGCTACAGTTACAGCAAACGCGCTCTCAAGATTAAATCTCACATCCTCGTCGAAGAAACTTATCCATTTCATCACAGGAAGGGGCCCCCTTCGTTCACCGTAAGTCGTACTGGCCATACGGAACCCACCAGCTGCTCATGTAACACACAGAAGCAGCTACTCAAAAAAGAACTGTGCATTTCCTCTGTTATCCTATAATGGAGGTGTGTATATCTTTAGACCGTCTTCCATCGTCAAGACTACCACACGGCTCCAGTTCTCACGGTGGACCTCGAATCACCTCGTCTAAGCAGATCGTCGAAGAGACCATTAGGATCTGGTATATTCGTATCTACGAAGGTTATGATCACTTTGGTGCACCGTTCAGCATCCTGGAGGCAGCCTCGTTATGCCAATGCCTCAGTCGTCAAAAATTCCATTGGCTCATTTCCCCAGCCAGTGTCAGATGGACTGGACCGCAGATTTCCTTCAGCAGTGGTTCATACACCGTCTCCTTCTACTGTATTGCTGTATTATCATACCTACCAACCTACCACACCTTCTACTGTACTGCTGTATTATCTTCCCTACCAACCTACTACCTTCTACTGTACTGCTGTATTATCTTCCCTCTCAACCTACCACCTGCCACACCTTCTACTGTACTGCTGTATCATCTTCTCTACCAACCTATCGCTACCACCTTTTACTGTACTGCTGTATTATACTCCCTACCAACCTACCACCTACCACACCTTCTACTGTACTGCTGTATTATCTTCCCAAACGTTCATATGTGTTAGAACCAAGAGTATGATTGTGGTTGATGGGTGGTGGTTGTTGTGGTGGTTGGTTGTGGTGGTGGTTGCTGGAGGTAGAGGGGCAGCGGGGCGTAGAGTGGCTGTTTTAAGGGAGTAGGGAGAAGAGAGGAAGGGAGTAGACCCAGGTTACCCCCTCCTCCACCGGTCAGAATCGACGTTCTCCTCCTCCTGCTCCTCCTCCTGCTGTTGACAGAAGCGACTTCTCCTGTTTAATTCCCACTCGACACCAATAGGGTCCTCCAGATGCCCGTAGGACAGAAGACACCACAGGTCCTCCCCTTTCTCCTGAGGGGAGTTGAACCACTCCTGAAGGAGGAGGAACCCCCCTTGTGTTTCACATAGGTAGGGGCACTCGTCCCAGTGGTTAGCCCTACTGAAGGGGCGGTCGTGGCCCGGGGCCTTGTGTCAGTCTTCGTCTCACTGACGTGGTTAGGGTACTCGTTACCACCAAGGACCGTGGCACAAGAGGCAAGGCCACACCGCTGGAAGAGTTAGACGAAAGTGGAGTGATTTGAGGTTCGGGAGGCCTGCCAGCGGTGTGTGTGTGTGTGTGTGTGTGTGTGTGTGTGTGTGTGTGTGTGTGTGGGAAGTGTGGGGAAGTGTATATGGGTTTCTGTGGGAGATAGATTCCCAGACTGTGGGTAGGAGGCAAGTGTTGTGGGAAGTGTGAGTGGTGTTGTGGGACATGGAGGATATGCACGATATTTTCCTAAGAGTTGAATGAAGACATCTCTCATTAATCATGAGGTGAAACAACATAGAAAGAAATCTGAGCTGGTCTATATTATAGTGGCCAGTGGCTACCAGTAACTGATCTATAGTATAGTGGCCAGTGATGGGGCAGGTGTTCTCTGTACCCTGTGGCTACAGGTGATGGGGCAGGTGTTCTCTGTATCCTGTGGCTACAGGTGACAGGGGCAGGTGTTCTCTGTACCCTGTGGCTACAGGTGATGGGGCAGGTGTTCTCTGTACCCTGTGGCTACAGGTGACAGGGGCAGGTGTTCTCTGTACCCTGTGGCTACAGGTGATGGGGGCAGGTGTTCTCTGTACCCTGTGGCTACAGGTGATGGGGGCAGGTGTTCTCTGTACCCTGTGGCTACAGGTGACAGGGGCAGGTGTTCTTCGTTCCCGTATGAGCGGTAATCCTTACCCCCCAAAAGAAATAGTCTTAAACAAAAAAGTCTTTGAACTTTTCTTTTTTCTTTTTATTCAAAGACGTGCTGGTGTTACAGGCTGAAGGCAAGACTCCAAGCGAATATTTCTATCTTCCTTTTCCCCTCCTTCCTCCCTCCTCCTTGGTGTTCTATGTTCGTCTCATACGCCAGAGACCAAGGGTGGCTGTGCCTCACCCCAAACATGTCAACAGAGGAGCTGTCTCTGGCTCCAGACCCGCCACACACGGAGGCCGATGAACGGGTAAACAGAGCGTTGCCAAGCTTCGCGTAGCGGGCCGCTACCTGGCTTAAACATGTCAATAAATGTGTGTTTGGGGAGACTGCCGAGGTGGTGTGGGGTTGGAACCCACTCCTCTGAGGTCGGATGTCTTTCCTTGGGGTCGTCAGACAGAGCAACGCTGTCTAAAAGGAGTCTCATGTATCCTATATTTCCTACTTGCAACAGTATCTCTCTGACACCGTGATGTATATCATCTCTTACAACAACAGTATCTCTTGACACCCGTAGTGTATCATCTGTTACAACAACAGTATCTCTTGACAACCTAATGCATCATCTCTTACAACAGCTACAATATCTCTTGACACTCGTAATGTATGATCTCTTACAACAACAGTATCTCTTGACAACCGTAATGTATCATCTCTTACAACAACAACAGTGTCTCTGACACCATCGTACATGATATGTAGAGACAACACACAGTCTTCCTGACAACAGAGAAACTTCTGTCCCCCCTCTTCTACCCACGTCCCCAAGTTCTCTTCTTCAACGCATCAATCTTTATGATCTGTGCTTCTGTTCGACATTGCCCCCAGCACCTCTGCTCAGTCCAACAGCACACCGAGAGCCTGTGCCCCTCTGTAGGGGCGTGAGCACCGCGAGTATGTACCCTCTGTGGGGGCGTGAGCACCGCCAGGCTGTACCCTCTGTGGGGGCGTGAGCACCGCCAGCCTGTGCCCTCTGTAGGGGCGTGAGCACCGCCACCCTGTACCCTCTGTAGGGGGCGTGAGCACCGCCAGCCTGTACCCTCTGTAGGGGGCGTGAGCACCGCCAGCCTGTACTCTCTGTGGGGGCGTGAGCACCGCCAGCCTGTACCCTCTGTGGGGGCGTGAGCACTGCCAGCCTGTACCCTCTGTGGGGGCGTGAGCACCGCCAGCCTGTACCCTCTGTGGGGGCGTGAGCACCGCCAGCTTGTACCCTCTGTGGGGGCGTGAGCACCGCCAGCCTGTACCCTCTGTAGGGGGCTGAGCACCGCTAGCCTGTACCCTCTGTGGGGGCGTGAGCACCGCCAGCCTGTACCCTCTGTGGGGGGCGTGAGCACCGCTAGCCTGTACCCTCTGTGGGGGCGTGAGCACCGCCAGCCTGTACCCTCGTGGGGGCGTGAGCACCGCCAGCCTGTACCCTCTGTAGGGGGCGTGAGCACCGCCAGCCTGTACCCTCTGTGGGGGGCGTGAGCACCGCCAGCCTGTACCCTCTGTAGGGGGCTGAGCACCGCCAGCCTGTACCCTCTGTGGGGGGCGTGAGTACCGCCAGCCTGTACCCTCTGTGGGGGGCGTGAGCACCGCCAGCCTGTACCCTCTGTAGGGGGCGTGAGCACCGCCAGCCTGTACCCTCTGTAGGGGGCGTGAGCACCGCTAGCCTGTACCCTCTGTGGGGGCGTGAGCACCGCCAGCCTGTACCCTCTGTAGGGGCGTGAGCAACAGCCAGCCTGTACCCTCTGTAGGGGGCGTGAGCACCGCCAGCCTGTACCCTCTGTGGGGGGCGTGAGTACACCGCTTTTCGTTCAAACAGCTTCCACGGACGTCCCTCTCCTCTGGTGACCTATTTTTTAAACTCTCATGGGCTGATTTGATGTATTTTGTGTTCAGTATTCTCTCACTACATTCTTCATCTTCTTGATTTCCTCTCACGTCTGGCCACACTTTACATCGTCCCTAATTCGATGCCCCACTCACACACTCTCCTCTTATCTCCCAGCCTCCAGCTGCGATGATTTCTGATCCTGTTCAGCGATAATTTCAACTCATTTCCACCTCCCCCAGACGTTTGGTGTCGCCTGGCTTATCTTTTGTGATGATCCATCGGTTTTATTTCCTTCCCTTGGTGTGTGTGTGTGTGTGTGTGTGTGTGTGTGTGTGTGTGTGAGTGTGTATGTGTGTGATTATTATGTGTGTGTTACAGGGAGAGGTTTTCTACACATGTTTTGCCCCCCGTCTACTTGACCTTGTATATATATCTGTACCATGTGTCTACTCCTATGTATACACACAGACACACACACACAGACACACACACACACACACACACCAGTCTAAAGCAGGTGTCCTTCCATTAGCTAGCCGTGATGGGAGGATAAACACACTGTCTTCCATTGTGAGTCATAAAAGTCTGTTTTCCCTCCTCCTTCCTTCCACTACCCCGCTCTAATAACACCTAACCATTGATTCTCGGTATGGACAGGTTTCTAATAACCTAACCTAACCTAACCAAACCATTCATTCTCGGTATGGACAGGTTTCAAATACACACGTAAACATTGATACTCGGTATTGACAGGTTTCTAATAACCTAACCTAAACCAAACCATTCATTCTCGGTATGGACAGGTTTCTAATAACACGTAAACATTGATACTCGGTATTGACAGGTTTCTAATAACCTAACCTAACCACTGATTCTCGGTATGGACAGGTTTCTAATAACCTAACCTAACCAAACCATTCATTCTCGTTATGGACAGGTTTCAAATACACACGTAAACATTGATACTCGGTATTGACAGGTTTCTAATAACCTAACCTAACCACTGATTCTCGGTCTTGACAGGTTTCTTTGGACTCGAGGGTGCGTGAGATCATCAACAGGAATATGGTTGATCCAACGCCTCACACGTTTGACGAGGCCCAAACACAGATCTACACCCTCATGCACCGGGACTCATATCCACGCTTCATCAACTCAGCCATCTACAAGCGGCTCGCACAACTCAATAACAACGGAAGCACTGCTAGTGGTCGGAAGGAGAGCTCCACATAGGCGTGCGCGCACGCGCGTGCGTGTGTGTGTGTGTGTGTGTGTGTGTGTGTAAGAGATAGATAGATAGATAGATAGAGAAGGAGAGAAAGAGAGAGAGACAGAGAGAGAGATAGTGTGTGTGTGTGTGTGTGTGTGTGTGTGTGTATGTGTGTGTGTTCCTAGCTGTGTCCTCCTCCTCCTCCTTCCCCCCCTTCCCCCCCCTAACCCTTGCGCTTACTCGAACCCTGACAGTCTGTGTGGGCGCACCCACTCAGCCACACCAAGCCGTGCATCCTTTTCCTCTATTCTGAGATGGGGACCAGAATTTCATATATATACATATATATATATATATGTATATGTATATATATATAAAGTTGGGGAAAGCGTTAAAAAGAAAATGGGACTGGGGTGTAACGAGGTGGTCACAAAGGGAAACAAAAAACGTTAAAAAGAAAACGGGACTGGGGTGTAACGAGGTGGTCACAAAGGGAAACAAAAAACGTTAATAAAGAAAACGGGACGGGTGTAACGAGGTGGTCACAAGGGAAACAAAAAAAAAAAACGTTAATAAAGAAAACGGGACTGGGGTGTAACGAGGTGGTCACAAGGGAAACAAAAAAAAAAACTTAATAAAGAAAACGGGACTTGGGTGTAACGAGGTGGTCACAAGGGAAACCAAAAAAAAAAAACGTTAACAAAGAAAACGGGACTGGGGGTGTAAACGCGGTGGGTCACAAACAGAGGTCGGAAGTGTACGTTGGTAAGTTCGAAATTCTGTACGTGGGTAAAGTTGAGGCTATATTTACTACGTGGGGGAAAAACCAACCCCCCCCTCCCCCCTGATCTACAGGGAGAAGGGGGCCGGGGCGTCGCTCCTCCCACGCACAGACACCTTCAAGTGTGATGTATATATATATATTGAACTGCTCAATAGCCTAACCCCCCCACAACCAACGCTTGTTAGCGTAGGAATAGACTTCCACCAGCATTTTGTACTTGGGGGAGATGAAGATGTTCTTCGCGAGGCGTGACTCAAGCACAAAATAACACTATTTATATATATATAACATGAGACAAGAACAACGCCCTCCCCCAACCCCCCCCCCCCCTCATTTCGATCAAATTCACAAAGCCTTTCACGGACGATTCGCTATACAGGTTTCGTTAGAGTCCTCACCATTATGTAGGTCATGCAGACACGACCACAACACCACCATTGCGACGGAGAGGACTGACTGAAGTTTCTATTTACAGTACTTGTGAGCAGGTGAGATGGCCATTCCTCTTGTCAGAAGAGAGTACAAATACGTTTTAAGCTAGGAACAAGCGTGTCTAGGAAAGAAAAAAAGATATATATATATACATTGACTGCCACGTACATCAACACACAGTGATTTTGATCGAGCTCAGAGCCAGACTGTCTTACAGTGTAGGGACAGCGTTATTGTCTCCTTCACAACCTTGCCCCTTTTGTACCACCAACCTCTTCCACAAGCTGTCACCACAACCCCCTCTACAACTACAACCCTACACCCCTTCCACAACCCACTCACCCTCCCTCAACTTCACCACAACCAGCACAGGTATACAAATGGATCTGCCTATATTTTCTTCCCGTGTAGATATTGACCGGTTGGATGAGACGTTTTTAAATGAAGGTATTACTATACATGATATTGAAATTATAGATGTTTTTAGATTTTATTGATAGTCTTCTAAGAGATATATGAGTGGTTGGTACTGTTTAGCACGCAACACAAGTGACGAATGTACCTTGATAAAAGTTCATACAGCTATACATAGGATGCGCTTTAAGGTCTGAGAGTCACTTTCCTCCCACACCCCCTTCTTCCCCCACACCCACACACCCCCCCAAGACACAGAAGAGTGGTATGTAAAATTGAAAATGTGCTCAAGGCTTCTCTTTTTTTTTTCTTTTTTACGGCAGATGCCTGTCGTCATGTTACGAGTATTATATAATATATGAGAGATAGATAGAGAGAGAGAGAAAGAGAAAGAGAGAGAGAGAAAAAAAAACATAAGCCTCCGTGGTTCATAGATTTCCAAATTAAGGTCATTTTTATATATATATGTGGGGAAACCTAACTAACACAGGAATCAGGTTGGACACAGACTGAATTTCTACAATGTGTATTATGTCGGCTGAATGCATAACCTTGGTCTTGTATATGCAATTATATAAACATTTATGTGTATGACGTTACTACTACGTGTGGTAACAGGATGCTAATGATCCTCCTCCTCCTCCTCCTCCTCCTCCCACCCTACCACCCCACCTCCTCATAGACTAAGCACCAAACCAGCGAACAACATCATTACAACATACAGTTAACTGGTGTACCGGCCCGGTACTGGGGGACATGGAATTTTAGTTCACCTAATTTCATTATTCAAAAAAAGATATATATATAATATATATATATATATATATATATATATATATATATATATATATATATATATATATATATATATATATATATATACATTTAACTGTGAAATCTTGACGCTGCTGTATACCGAAAATATGTATATTTTCCTTTTGACAATAGACTTAATGTAAGAGTCGTACTCAGTGAAAAAGATCTTGGGGCACTGGGGTTGTGTGTGTGTGTGTGTGTGATGGTCACACTCTCTTGGCTCTGCGGGCCTGCCCCACACACACACACACACACACACACACACTCCTGCGCTCTTGAGGGACGTGAAGACCACCAGCCTTCAGTACTCTCCTCGCCTGGTTTTCGGAGACGACCTCTGCACCGTGTATGGAGGTGAACAAGGCGGCCCCGCGCCTCCCCCCCACACTGGTGAACCAAGGAGGCTCTTCAAGACGCCGAGATGGAGGCGCTTGTTACATGTCATCAAGTATGATCATCATCACCCTAGCCATCAACAAGAGGCACTAAGGAGGGTCTTCCAAGTATGATCATCACCCTAGCCATCAAGAAGAGGCACTGTGGAGGGTCCCCGAGTATGATCATCACCCTAGCCATCAACTAGAGGCACTGTGGAGGGTCCTGGAGTATGATCATCACCCTAGCCATCAACAAGAGGCACTGAGGAGGGTCTTCCAGTATGATCATCACCCTAGCCATCAACTAGAGGCACTGTGGAGGGTCTTCCAGTATGATCATCACCCTAGCCATCAACTAGAGGCACTGTGGAGGGTCCTGGAGTATGATCATCACCCTAGCCATCAACAAGAGGCACTTAAGAGGGTCCCCAAGTATGACCATCACCCTAGCTATCAACAAGAGGCACTGAGGAGGGTCCCAAAGTATGATCATCACCCTAGCCATCAACAAGAGGGACTGAGGAGGGTCTTCCAAGTATGATCATCACCCTAGCCATCAACAAGAGGCAGTATGACCCCCCCCAACCCAACCCCTTGGTGAACGAGAGGTATCAAGGTGTCAACAAATTGTGAACATCACCCTGGCAGTTAGGAAGAGGGACAAAGTGTGAGGTTAGTGTGATCAGTTAGGCAACCCAAGGCCCTGGGTTCGCCACCCGAGTGCGTTTAACCAGACTCCCAGTGCTGTTTTGATTGTTCATCATCTCCTAGATCATTGTACGTAGAGACACACACACCAAAAAAATGATAAGGTATTTGAATAATGTCAAATTTAAGGAGATGTCAATAGGAAGACATTATGTTAAACATCCAGGCTCAACATTTTTATCCCCCTCCCCCACCAGAAGCCGGACAATTTCAACCAAATACTCCGTTTAAGTGAACTTATTTTCTTGTTTTCTTTTCGTGACGAGTTGGTTATCATTACTCTTTATCATCCTTTAGGATCATTTTGTCTCGTTATTTTTCTCCCCCTTTTTTAAATATGAAGAATACACATCCATACCCATGGCATTTCCTGTGTAGTGGTTAAGGAATCATTTACTAATTAGGTTCATCAATACGAAAAAAAAGAGAGAGAAATCACCAGGACGTGTGTCACCCCCCCCCCCCTTCCTTCCTCACTAAGGTCGCCAGACACCCCGGCAAGCCCTCCAGGTTCGAAACCCTGGACCTGGCACGGAAGTCCCATCATCTCCCCCCCCCCTACCAGTACACGCAAAAGGCCCCACCAGGCCCCACGCTCCCTCCTCCTCCTCCTCCTCCTCCTTCTTCTTCCCCTCCCTCTGGCACACCGTGCATGACAGAGCCAGACTCGGGGCGAAAGGCAGCCAGCCAACCAGTCACTCACTCTCACCAAAATACTCAAACAGAAACTGGTGTCCTCGATTTCGACCGCAGCCCCAACGGATGGGTACGTGTGTGTGTGTGTGTGTGTGTGTGTGTGTGTGTGTGTGTGCGTGTGTGTGTGTGTGGCACTGAGCGGACCATCGGAGAGATGCGACAGGGCTTGCCGGGATGGCCTTGCGACAGGACCAACCACCTCATGGACAAGGGCCCACCTCACTCCTTAACCCTAAGGGGTTGCGGGGTTGCGACAGCGGGCGGGGGAGGAGGAGGAGGAGGAGAAGGAGAGAGTGTGTGTGTGTGTGTGTGTGTGTGTGTGTGTGTGTGGGTGATCCGACCACCATCCAGATGCGATGGACATATGCCAAAGACATGCATCTAGTCTTGAGTGCTCACTGTGTTTATCTGTGATCCGGCGAGGTTTTGACTTGGTCTCACAAAGTTCATGTTGTATTACATTTTAGTTCATCGATGACATATACAGTGTATATGTTTAAGCCATTAGCCATATTAGGTTATATCTAATCTATCTATCTATATCTCTGCTCTGGTTTTGTCATTCTAATGAAAGTGTTGGTAATCTCTCGGATATAAAAGCAATATTTGTTATTTCGGTGTTGAGAATTGGGTCTAGTCGTTTTTAGGTGGTGCCTATTTCTTTTTTTAATTTTCTCTTTTGATTTCCTGGAATCTGGACTGGGTCATTTGACGCCATTACTACTGTATCTTTCGTTTTTATCTTTTGTAAGACTTCTTTTTTTTTTATGTATCGTCTGCAGAAGGAGGCGCTAACGCGTCCTCTCTCACACACGCGCACGCACACGCGCAGCCAGCCCGCCAGCCCCTCCTTCCCTCCTCCCTCCGCTCCTCCTCCTCTTCCTCCTCCTCCAGGATGTCACCGAGAGGAGGAGGGGCGTCGAATCTGTCGGGGAAAGTGTGGTTATTTCTACCGCCTCTCTTTCAGTCGAGACGATCCTCCGCTCCTGGAGGAGGAGGAGAGAGGAGGAGGAGGAGGAGCGACGGTGTGGCTTGGGCAGTCTCCTCGGTGCTCAGGAGCCTTGCGGCGGGGGGTGAGGTGTGGCGGTGGGAGTGTGAGGTAAGGGCAAGCCACAGATTGCCTCCCCACCCTCCCGTCTCTGACAGGATTCAGTCGTCTATGTGTGCATGATAGGGTGAATGAATGCAATCCATTTTCCATCGTTTTTTTTTTCATTCATTTGTACATTTTTTTTTTCTCATTATTCCACGCTGTATTAAGTCAATATTACCTTCCCCCTCCCTTTCCCTTCCCTCTTCATTAAAATGAATGACGGTGTACTTTTCATAACGTATAGATTACAGATGTAAATAGTTTATGTAGATAAAAAAAAAAATGGAGGCAAACGTTAAAAAAAAAATTTTAATCTTAATAGTAACGTAGTTTTTATGATGGCACATGTGTTATCAAGAGAGAAGTATATGGTTTTATTACCTTCTTTTAAAAAAAATCTTCCTTGATTCAAACCCGGAGTCTTCAGTGCTAGACAGTTTTTAAGTCAACTGTGTCTGCAAGAACTGCAACCCCTGCCATCAGAGGTCAGACGACGCTGGTGACACACACACACACACACACACACACACACACACACACACACACACACACACACACATACATACCTCTGTCTCTCTCCTCCGTTCGTATGAGACCACGCCTTAAGCTGGGTGGAGAGAGAGAGAGAGAGAGACTTAGTCTCTCTCTCTTTCTTTCTCCATCTACTTCATCATGCCCACCACTGCCTGAGGCGCTGTGTATGACGACCCGGGCCCCTTACCCCGCGACCTGACCTGACCCGACCCCACCCCACTTCCTTCTCCTCCTCCTCCTCGAGCCTTATACGTGAGCCACGACGCCAAAACTAAGGGGGACATGGAATGGGGAAGTTCCTCTCGCCACATCACATCGACCAAAACACCCAAGTCTTAAGGTCTGAGGCTCGAGATCTTTAATGACCCTCACTTCCGCTGGGTGACAATGGGATGTCCTCTTAGCCCAGGTCAACTGCTGCTCCTCCCAATTAAGCCACTAGCCCAGGTCACGCACTCGCTGTTACCTTCAAAAATTGCTTCCACAAACTCTTCATTCGCACGGGGAAATTATTGGATACTCCCAAGTACTGCTGCATCTGTATAGTGTTGGATATGTATCGAACACACATACCTACATGGCGCGACTCGTCTCATATGTACATCTTGGGATGCTGAGTACATTGGACTAAGCCACCTGCATTCATGCATTTCCTCCTCCAGCAGGTCGACCGAAAACTGACGAAGGGCTATCAGACAGTGAGGGGGAGAAAGAGAGAGCAAGCGAGCGAGGAGCTCCGTACAATGCCATATCATACCAGACACACCACTATGGGATTTCTATACACACCCTGTCCTTCAAACGCGTCATCGGAAATTCATCTTAAGGGATTGTATGAATTGTCAGTCACATGGGCGATATGAAGGTCACACACTTATGATGAAAAAAGAAAAAATCACGCTAAGTCGACTTGATCTAAAGGGATTTGAAAATCCTGGCCGGCCATTAACTTAGTCTCCCACCACCACATCCGAGTGCTGGCTGTATGATAACTCTCTCTCTCTCTCTCTCTCTCTCTCTCTCTCTCTCTCTCTCTCTCTCTCTCTCTCTCTCTCTCTCTCTCTCTAACACTCGTGTACAACTGCTTCCTATGCATTACTCATTTTTTTGGGGGGGAGGGAGTGGAAAAAAAAATCTGTTTCCATAGAAGATAAGGACATACACGCCGCCTTTTAGGTCGACGAAGCAATGGAGCAACGGGATCTTATTACTTATTTCCCTTCCTTATTTTCTCCTCGCCCTTATTTTCTTCACCGCACTCTCCAAAACCCGACCCTTCCCTCTCCTCCCTCTCCAAGAAAGCTCTCACGAATTCTTCGACTCCCAGAACCACAGTCCCTCCAATATCACGTTTGTGTCTCCAATCCTCCCCCTCCCTCACCATCGCTCCTCCTGCTCCACCTACGTAAGGTGTGTGTGGTGGTGGACTAAAGAATTATCTTCCACACCTGAAGAAGGGATTAAAGATTGATCGATCGGCTGTATTAATCCTGATAGTTGATCAGGCCAAAAGCCCCAAGCCCCACCAATCAACCAACCAACTGATCAACCAATCAATCAACCAACTCATGAACCCATACTGTAGCTTGCTACGTGTGAGACACGAGTGTGATTAGGGGCGGGTGAGGGAGGTCAGATGGGGGCCATGTACGGCGGGCTCTGTCCCTCTCTTGGTCACTCCAGGGGGGGGGAAGGGGGCCCTCATTGATGGGCTTATGACCTCTTTGGTAACACACGGTGGGCCACCAACCACCACACCACACCCCCCCATCAAGTCAACTCAACCCCATCGTGGACGAGGCCACAGACTCACCTCCATCAACTTAGTCCATCATGGGCCAGCCCCAGACTCACCCCCATCAACTCAGCCCATCGTGGGCCAGCACCAGACTCATCCCCCTCAACTCAGTCCATTATGGACCAGCACCAGACTCACCCCGACACCCCCATCAACTCAGCCCATCATGGGCCAGCACCACACTCATCCCCATCAACTCAGCCCATCATGGGCCAACACCAGACTCACCCCCATCAACTCAGCCCATCATGGGCCAGCACCACTTTCATCCCCATCAATTCAGCACATCATGGGCCAACACCAGACTCACCCCCATCAACTCAGCCCATCATGGGCCAGCACCACACTCATCCCCATCAAATCAGCCCATCATGGGCCAGCACCAGACTCACCCCCCTCCCCCCCCATCAACTATGGGCTAACTTGGCCTAATCTTAGTCAAAGTCTGACCTTAACCTCCCTTTGACCTTTATTGTAACCTTAACTATAAAAACCTTTGACCTTTATTTTACCTCTTGGCCATATCCCATGGCCTTGCCTGATTTGAGACTTATATATATATATATATATATCTTGGCTTCACCTTTGACCTTAGGCTGTTCTAACTATATACTCTGACCTTCGCATCCTTCTCATCCCGACCTTACTCCCTGAAGCCTTATATTCACTTTCCCTAGTTTCATCCATGGCCTGACATGACCCTCCTAGTTCTCGACATGACCTGACATGACCCCTCTTAGTTCTCGACATGACCTGACATGACCCCTCTAGTTCTCGACATGACCTGACATGACCCCTCTAGTTCTCGACATGACCTGACATGACCCCTCTTAGTTCTCGACATGACCTGACATGACCCCTCTTAGTTCTCGACATGACCTAACATGACCTCTCTAGTTCTCGACATGACCTGACATGACCCCTCTTAGTTCTCGACATGACCTGACATGACCCCTCTTAGTTCTCGACATGACCTGACATGACCCCTCTAGTTCTCGACATGACCTGACATGACCCCTCTAGTTCTCGACATGACCTGACATGACCCCTCTTAGTTCTCGACATGACCTGACATGACCCCTCTTAGTTCTCGAAAGACCTGACATGACCCCTCTAGTTCTCGACATGACCTGGCATGACCCCTCTAGTTCTCGACATGACCTGGCATGACCCCTCTTAGTTCTCGACATGACCTAACATGACCTCTCTAGTTCTCGACATGACCTGAC
Organism: Panulirus ornatus; assembly: GCF_036320965.1. Taxonomy (NCBI): domain Eukaryota; kingdom Metazoa; phylum Arthropoda; class Malacostraca; order Decapoda; family Palinuridae; genus Panulirus; species Panulirus ornatus. Next base: position 49,977,836 of record NC_092232.1, read on the forward strand.
ATGACCCCTCTAGTTCTCGACATGACCTGACATGACCCTTCTAGTTCTCGACATGACCTGACATGACTCCTCTTAGTTCTCGACATGACCTGACATGACCCCTCTAGTTCTCGACATGACCTGACATGACCCCTCTAGTTCTCGACATGACCTGACATGACCCCTCTAGTTCTCGACATGACCTGACATGACCCCTCTTAGTTCTCGACATGACCTGACATGACCCCTCTAGTTCTCGACATGACCTGACATGACCCCTCTAGTTCTCGACATGACCTCACATGAGCCTCAACCTACACACACACACACAAAAAAGTTCCCTTCTCATCTTGACTTCTCTCATACTGACCTTCCCTCTGACCTTGTCCTTATCATCCATCTAACTTCCATTCTCCCCCTCCAACCTCAACCTCAAGAATTTGACTTCAGCACTGACTCTAACCCTTGACTTCATCCCTCAGGGCCTCAAGAGCAGAGGATTCCCTTTAACCTTTACAATTTCATCTGACCTTTGTTCCCTGCCACACACACACACACACACACACACACACACACACACACACACACACACGAACTTTTTCCCTCCTCCTCCTCTTCCTCCTCTTCGAAATAGAGCATTTTTAAACCTCTGAACTTAAACCTAATCACGACCCTACATGGCCCTTCCCCTTCATCTGACCTTAAGCCAATCTCTCCTCTCGACCTGATCATTGATTAATTGCCATCCTGACCTCATCCTCTGGCTATTAATCAACTGCTCTGACCTCTCCAAGTTAATCCTCGCCTTTCGACCGAGACTTTGACATCAAAATCTCCTTTTTCCCTTAGTTATTCTTGACCTTTTAAACCATGGTCGTCTTCGATTGGCCATTTCTCATCATTTTTGACCTTTCTCTCCCGACCCTGCCCTATTTCTGGCCATGATCTCGCTCTAAAGGTCAGACCAGGTCACCGGAACCCTAAAGGTGTCCAGCTAACTGAAGTGTTTCTCATTTCGCCTGACTGGATGGGTGTGGTTCGACCCTCTTCAGGAAGAAGACTCGAGAATACGTCTATATATTTTTTTGCAGAAGATTTGCAAAACAATATTCGAAATATTTGGTCTAGAGGAGGAGAATATACTGAAGATTTACCAAAGAACATTAGTTCCTTATCTGAAGGAACTAAAGTTTTCAAAAGGGGTAATAGAATCTGTGTTTCCAAGCACTTATTAATTTTTTTTCCACCAGGTGTGTTACAAGCTAAAGTTATGCTTGCCAAAGCAAATGGTACATGTCAGTTAGATCTACAAGCTAAAGTTATGCTTGCCAAAGCAAATGGTACATGTCAGTTAGATCTACAAGCTAAAGTTATGCTTGCCAAAGCAAATGGCACATGTTAGTTAGATCTATTATGGACAAGGGGAAATGCGACCCGCGTGCTCAAGCACTTAAATTTTTTGTATTTCTGTTTACAAGGACGGTGTTTTACATGGCGAAGCTATGCTTGCAAGAAGCAAATCGTGCTTGTAAATTTGATTTATTATTTACAAGGGGAACGTAACACTTCTTTTTGCAGTCACCTCATCCCCTTTCACGCGCACACACACACACACACACACACACACACACACACACACACACACACACACACAGTCTTTGAAGAGGTGGATATCATAATATCAACATTAGATAAGACAAAATACGTTTACAAATGGATATATTCGTTAATCATCATCTGTTCCGTAATAAGCTTAGAGCTATTCTCCTCATTGGATATGCATTAGGTATATTGCTCTCCAACTTCTGAAATACGCTTTATATCGATTAATTTATAGTGATGTGTGTTTATATATATATATATATACATGTGTGTGTAAGTATATAAATTTACTTTTCACAATGAAGCTTGCTGTCCCCCCGAGGTTCATGCTTGGGGTAAGGTTGGCCCCGAGGGAAGTGTGAGGTAAGGAACAATCCGAGGAGGGAGGTGTGAGGTGATGGATCAACCTGACGGAGTGTGAGGTGAGGGATGTGTGAAGTGAGGATCAGCCTGACGAAGGTGTGAGGTGAGGGAGGTGTGAAGTGAGGAGCGACCTGACGAAGGTGTGAGTTGAGGGAGAGGTGTGAAGTGAGGAGCGACCTGACGAAGGTGTGAGGTGAGAGAGGTGTAAATGAGGATCAACCTGAAGGAGGTGTGAAGTGAGGATCAACCTGACGGAGGTGTGAGGTGAGGGAGGTATGAGGTGAGGATCAACCTGACGGAGGTGTGAGGTGAGGGAGGTATGAAGTGAGGATCAACCCGACGGAGGTGTGAGGTGAGGGAGGTATGAAGTGAGGATCAACCTGACGGAGGTGTGAGGTGAGGGAGTGACTTGAGGGAGATCTAAGAACAGAGGAACGCCCTCCGCTGGGTCACTGGTGACGCCCCACCCGGGGATACTGACGGGGCGATGGGTGCAGAGGGAAATCACCACAGCTATAGGAAAGACTTTAGAGTCCTCAACACAATGTATGGCTCCTCTGCGATCCAGAGGCAGGACACGAAGGACGAGTACCTGAAGAAGCAGTTCCTCTCTTCAGTCCATCTCGGAGAACCAGGTCTCGGCAACAGAAAAGAAAGTACTGGTTAACAAACCACCCACCCACCCAACTCCTCCTCCGCCTTACGAGGTGAGAGAGAGAGAGGAGACCGGGCCCTCTCGTTAAATACGTTAAACGAAAGATGACACCAGAAGCGACTTCCGGAGTGAGTAGTCTGGCCTGGGGGTTACGTAAGACGATCCAATGGGCGCCATCTATTGATCTGTTGTGCTGCTCGAGACACACCAATCCTGGTAAAGTTCAGGGCGTCGATATGGGACGATATGGGCTCTTGAAAACACCCTCCTCTCTCTCTCTCTCTCTCTCTCTCTCTCTCTCTCTCTCTCTCTCTCTCCCCAACCCCATCTACCGGCGTTCGCTGTCATGGCACCTCCTCATCACTTTCTCCAGTTCCTGGTCTCCACAGTTCTACCACCTACTCTACACTCGATGTGCACTTCAAAAGCTCGAACGGAATTTTGAACTAGATATACTCCACTGACGTGCGATCGCAGGAGGGTTCATGGGATGATGTATATACGTTCATCTTTGAGGAAGCCTCGTGTGATGCGATTTATTCGAATCCCTGCTTCACTTTCGTCGTCGAAGCAGCAACGAAGCCAAGCCAATATATGGAGGTGTATAAAGACCCCAGCCCTACATGATTTGAAGCAGCCAATGGTTTTTTATTTCCCTCTTATATAACGTCTTGTGGTCTTATTAACTCCTTCACCCCAGAGCCCCGCTTGCCAATGCCATATTTCCTGGTTCATAAGACCTCATATACGAACAGGTTTTCGGTCAAATGATTCGACTTCACGAAACCGTATGAACCCCTTGAAGAAATAGTTCAAATTGTGGGTTTCAAAACACCCCGAAACACCAACGATACATATGAATATTAAGTGACTATCTTTTGATATATATATATATATATATATATATATATATATATATATATATATATATATATATATATATATATATATATATATATTCTGGTTCTACTGAATAAGTACTGGTTCATTTACTCAAGTACAAGACAGTGCAACATGGAACCAGAGCGACCCATTTAGCCAATCCGACTGGGAGCAATTCGATCCACTGTGGTCGCTGAGGTTAGCGAGATGGACGCAGTGGGGGGATGACAGTGCTTCAGGACCATAAGCATGGCTGTAGACTGGACCGACCCCACTGCCGACGAACTGAGAATGAACCAGTGGCAAAGAACAAGCGAGTTGTGATGACGATATCATGGACATCAAAACTGACTTCATCCCTAAAGGCAAAAATATTGATACCCTTAAATGACTCTGGGACACTCGTACTGATTATGGGACATCCTTACAACCCCTGACTGACTCTGGAACACTTGGGACACTCGTACAACCCCTGACTGACTCTGGGACATCCGTACAACCTCTGACTGACTCTGGGACATCCGTACAACCCCTGACTGACTCTGGGGACATTCATACAACCCCTGACTGACTCCGGGACACTCATACAACCCCTGACTGACTCTGGGGACATCCATACAACCCCTGACTGACTCTGGGACACTCATACAACCCCTGACTGACTCCGGGACACTCGTACAACCCCTGACTGACTCCGGGACACTCATACAACCCCTGACTGACTCTGAGGACATTCGTACAACCCCTGACTGACTCTGGGGACATCCGTACAACCCCTGACTGACTCTGGGACATTCGTACAACCCCTGACTGACTCTGGGGACATCCGTACAACCCCTGACTGACTCTGGGACATTCGTACAACCCCTGACTGACTCTGGGGACATCCGTACAACCTCTGACTGACTCTGGGACATTCGTACAACCCCTGACTGACTCTGGGGACACTAGTACAACCCCTGACTGACTCTGGGACACTCATATAACCCCTGACTCACTCTGGGACACTCATACAACCCCTGACTGACTCCGGGACACTCATACAACCCCTGACTGACTCTGGGGACATCCGTACAACCCCTGACTGACTCTGGGGACACTAGTACAACCCCTGACTGACTCTGGGACACTCGTAAAACCCCTGACTGACTCTGGGACACTCATACAACCCCTGACTGACTCTGGGGACATCCGTACAACCCCTGACTGACTCGGCACTTGAGTGAAAGACATGTTCTCTGGGATGCCATGTTGTGAGAAGTGTCGACCAGTTTCACATAATTTTTGGAGTTCATTTTTACACATACACAACTGAAGCTAACTAAACCTGAGTTTCAGACATAAACCACCCACACCAGTGGAATTGTCAGACATAACCCACCACCACCAGTGGAAGTTATCAGACATAAGCCACCAACACCAGTGGAAGTTTCAGACATAACCATAACATCAGTGGAAGTTTCAGACATAACCATAACATCAGTGGAAGTTTCAGACATCAACCAACATCTGTGGAGGATCCGTTCGTGACTGATGACCTCATCACGTGACCTGGGCTAGTTCCGCTGACGAGGCAGTGGAAGAGGGTGTGTGAGGGGGTGAGGGGGAGGGAGAGCGAGAGAGAGGGAGGGAGGGAGGAGTTGAAGGGGGGGTGAGTGAGGGGAAGTGGGGGTGGAGGGGACCGACCACCTGGTCACATGCTTGCAGTGGGTGGAGCAACGATGCCAATCGTGGTCATTGAAGGGGGGGTTAACGACAACGTATGAAAAGTGGACCATATTCAAACCAACCAACCAAACCCCCCTTCCTCCTCCCCTTCCCTCCACTCCACTCCACTCCATTCCACTCATGCCACGTATGGAACATGTATTTGAACTGACCTCTGATGGCACGAAAACACAGGTTGCCTAACTGGTACATTATATATATATATATATATATATATATATATATATATATATATATATATATATATATATATATATATACACACATATATATGTATATATATATATGATAATGATTTTCTCAAGGATTTTTTTGTTGGCAATAATCTATGATTTCACAGAGGGGGTTGTGGACAGTAACTGAGGTTGTAGAACCGAAGTGACTGGATATACAACATGGATGCTCCTCTTCGAGAGATTCTCCTGTATTACAACACACTTACAACTAAACACTGCCACCTTATGCTCTCACAACACGGCGAACTTCAACCTCGGCTCCGATTAACTTTGAATCAGTAGAGATGTATATATAGATATATATAGATATATATAGATATGTATATATATAGATAGATAGATAGATGAATACACAGAGTGACAGACTAGAGCTGTGGCTGAGATATATGTGTGTATATATATATATATTTATATATATGTATATATATCTTTTTTTTTTGTCCACACAACGTCATTGGCTCCATTCGTGACTAACGAGAAGAAAGAAAACGAAAGGTGGTTTTGAGGGCAGCGACCACTAGTTCTGGGTTGTAGGTGTGTTGTTGGACTTGAGGAACTCGATTTATATACCTAATGATTTAAGAGCATTTTGGATCATCAGTACTGTTCAACTTCCACAAACACTTTTGTAGTAAAATACTTTGAATGTATGGTTAAGCCTCGACATGCCCATTTTCTATTATAGAAAACGCGAGAAAATGGCCGTTTCCTTTCAGAGAAAACGTAACGATTCCTTGTTACATGGGAGACCCTGTGACTCTAAGTTCTTTTCAGAGACAGAAGTGACATCAATCTTGCTAAATGATTTAATAATAATGATAATAATAATACTAATAATAATAATTATAATAATAATAATAATAAAAAAAACCAAGATATTGTATATTAATTTCAACACTGATCTCAACAATTTTAACCTGTAGTACATGTATGTATAAAGTCCTTTATAATAAATATAGAACAAATGTTTCATTTCGTACGGGGAAAAACCATCCTTTTTATTCTGGTCTTATAAGACATATTTTTTTTTCTTCTATGGGTCGTATTTATTTTCACATTTGACAGTTGCCAGAGCTGAACATGTGTACAAAAAAAAAAAAAAGAAAAAATTAACAAGAAAAACAATCATTTGGTTCATCTTTTCCCTCAAACATTGATTTCTCAAATGTATAAATATGTCGAACCCAATTCAAAAAACAATATAAAAAAGGGAAATATATGGATATATATATATATATATATATATATATATATATATATATATATATATATATATATATATATCACTTGCACAAAAATCCCCAAAATATAAATTACCCTCAAGAACTATACAAGGTCATAGAAACGCAAGCGACTTTACAATTACCAGATGGATCAACATTTTCTTCTGCATTCAGGTGTTTTATGACGAGTTCAGTTTCTGTTAACTTTCACATTAATGGGGCCCTGAAGTGAGTTTATCGCAGGTGGACGTTTTAAAAGCTTGTCCTTACCAAGGGGAGGGGGTCTTCCTAATTCTTCCGAAAGGGAGGATGAATGGTGGTTTATGGTGGTTCGTTCGTGGTCCCGAAGAAGACCACCGACCACCCTCTTTCACCTCTCTCCCTTTTTTAAGAATAACTTGAGACGCTCCCCTTGGGGTGGAGGAATGCCACAGGTAACGCCAGGCGTCCACTGTGAATGGCAATTGTGGCCCCAAGATGGATTCATAGTCCTCTCCTCTCCTCCTCCCTCTCACGTTCAGTGATGGGGGATCAACACACAGACACACACACAAGGAAAAGGGTCATTTATGCACATTCCCTGGGTATGATAACCATGTCCAGTTGACAGAGGCAGGTTTTTTTTATTCATTTTTTTCCTTATGGGGGTCAAGATAATGCTACAGTAAGGCTCAGTTTGCTAAAAGGCATTAGGAGTCTCTTGGCCACTGAATGATATTTGTTGTTTATTGACAACTGTGACATGTATGAGTTTAGAATGTTGTAACATACGTAAATGACAAGTCTATGAAGTTTACACGCGTGTCTCATTCTCCTTATTATACAAGACGTGTCTTATTTTTCCTTGTTATACAAGACGTGTCTAATTTTTCCCCTTATTTTCCTTATTATACTTTGTCCCTGTCTCCAGCGTTAGCGAGGTAGCGCAAGGAAACAGACGAAAGAATGGCCCAACCCACCCACATACACATGCATACACATACACGTCCACACACGCACATATACACACCTATACATTTCAACGTATACATATATATATATATACATACACACACATATACATATATACACATGTACATAATTCATACTGTCTGCCCTTACTCATTCCCGTCGCCACCCCGTCACACATGAAATGACAACCCCCTACCCCCCGCATGTGCGCGAGGTAGCGCTAGGAAAAGACAGCAAAGGCCACATTCGTTCACACTCAGTCTCTAGCTGTCATGTATAATGCATCGAAACCATAGCTCCCTTTCCACATCCAGGCCCCACAAAACTTTCTACGGTTTACCCCAGACGCTTCACACGCCCTGGTTCAATCCATTGACAGCACGTCGACCCCGGTATACCACATCGTTCCAATTCACTCTATTCCTTGCACGCCTTTCACCCTCCTGCATGTTCAGGCCCGATCACTCAAAATCATTTTCACTCCATCCTTCCACCTCCAATTTGGTCTCCCACTTCTCCTCGTTCCCTTCACCTTTGACACATATATCCTCTTTGTCAATCTTTCCTCACTCATTCTCTCCATGTTACCAAACCATTTCAAAACACCCTCTTCTGTTCTCTCAACCACACTCTTTTTATTACCACACATCTCTCTTACCCTTTCATTACTTACTCGATCAAACCACCTCACACCAAATATTGTCCTCAAACATCTCATTTCCAGCACATCCACCTTCCTCCGCACAACTCTATCTATAGCCCACGCCTCGCAACCATATAACATTGTTGGAACCACTATTCCTTCAAACATACCCATTTTCGCTTTCCAAGATAACGTTCTCGACTTCCACACATGCTTCAACGCTCCCAGAACTTTCGCCCCCTCCCCCACCCTATGATTCACTTCCGCTTCCATGGTTCAATCCGCTGCCAAATCCACTCCCAGATATCTAAAACACTTCACTTCCTCCAGTTTTTCTCCATTCAAACTTACCTCCCAATTGACTTGTCCCTCAACCCTACTGTACCTAATAACCTTGCTCTTATTCACATTTACTCTTAACTTTCTTCTTTCACACACTTTACCAAACTCAGTCACCAGCTTCCGCAGTTTCTCACCCGAATCAGCCACCAGCACTGTATCATCAGCGAACAACAACTCACTCACTTCCCAAGTTCTCTCATCCACAACAGACTGCATACTTGCCCCTCTTTCCAAAACTCTTGCATTCACCTCCCTAACAACCCAATCCATAAACAAATTAAACAACCATGGAGACATCACATACCCCTGCCGCAAATCTACATTCACTGAGAACCAATCACTTTCCTCTCTTCCTACACGTACACATGCCTTACATCCTCGATAAAAACTTTTCACTGCTTCTAACAACTTGCCTCCCACACCATATATTCTTAATACCTTCCACAGAGCATCTCTATCAACTCTATCATATGCCTTCTCCAGATCCATAAATGCTACATACAAATCCATTTGCTTTTCTAAGTATTTCTCACATACATTCTTCAAAGCAAACACCTGATCCACACATCCTCTACCACTTCTGAAACCACACTGCTCTTCCCCAATCTAATGCTCTGTACATGCCTTCACCCTCTCAATCAATACCCTCCCATATAATTTCCAGGGAAATTATGACAGACGTATCTTATTCTTCTTATTGTGACGTAGGTGTCTTATTTTTCCTTATGTTGACAGATGTGTCTTATTCTCCTTATTGTGACGTAGGTGTCTTATTTTCCCTTATGTTGACAGATGTGTCTTATTCTCCTTATTGTGACGTAGGTGTCTTATTTTTCCTTATGTTGACAGACGTGTCTTATTCTCCTTATTGTGACGTAGGTGTCTTATTTTCCCTTATGTTGACAGATGTGTCTTATTCTCCTTATTGTGGCGTTGGTGTCTTATTTTCCCTTATGTTGACAGATGTGTCTTATTCTCCTTATTGTGACGTAGGTGTCTTATCTTTCCTTATTATGACAGACGTATCTTATTTTTTCCTTATTATATACGCTGCTATAAAATCCAAACACCGCGTAATAAGGTTCAGCAACCACGAAGCTTGTTTTTGTGTTTATGAACTGAAAACATCTAAGGCTATAGTATAATGGGCTGAAGAACACTTAGGGCATGGCTGTTGCGTTCAACAAATGGGGTCAAATGGTGAGTTCAAACATTGAGTCCATGTTCATAATTTGGTGAGTTCAACCCTCGGGTCATGGATTGGTAAGTTCAACATCCGGCTCATGGATTGGTGAGTTCGACATCCGGGTCATGGATTGGTGAGTTCAACATCCAGGCTCATGGATTGGTGAGTTCGACATCCGGGTCATGGATTGGTGAGTTCGACATCCGGGTTATGGATTGGTGAGTTCAACATCCGGGTCACGGATTGGTGAGTTCATCATCCGGGTCATGGATAAGTGAGTTCGACATCCGGGTCATGGATTAGTGAGTTCAACATCCGAGTCATGGATTGGTGAATTCAACACCCGGGTCATGGATTGGCGAGTTCGACATCCGGGTCCTGGATTGGTGAGATGAACACCTGGGTCATGGATTGGTGAGTTCAACATCCAAGTCATGAATTGGCGAGTTCAACACCCCAAAAATGAATGGGCGAGCTCTAAACCCGGGGAATGAATTGGCGAATCAAAAAAGAAAGAAAAAAAAAAGAAAAAAAAATTATACTGAAATATTATCTGCAATTTTGGGCTATTTTTCTAAAGTTGACATAAATGCTCGAAAACCTTCGGTAAAAAGACGATTTTTTTTTTCTAAGTTCAAAAACGCTTCTATCCTTCAAATATAATCTTGGAAAATGGCCTCACAACCCTTCCTCTTCTTTCTAATTAAATATAATCATGAAATTACATGTCTTAGCGACCATTAGCAATATATCATCTTCAAATTCTTATTGAGCTCAAAAATTCGTCTTTATATTGAAGTTTTTAAGGTAATTTATTACCCTAAGGAAAAATTTCCAAAAAAAATTGCATTTTTTTTGTGGTCCAAAATTGTTTTTTTCTTGTCATTGGTATGTGACATCATGAAAATTTTCTTATATTCAAATGAGCTTAGAAACTGTCTAATAATTATGCATCTTGTTATTGATAAATATACCCAGTAAATGCGAAGCGAATAATTACATAGACTCAAATAAGATATATTCATTTAGTTAAAGACTTTATAGACCTTTTCACAATATTTTCAGCCACTGAGTCGTATTGAGCATTAAAAATCAATCCTTATAACTGAAGTTTTCAAGGAAATTTATCACCCCTCCAAAAAATAACACCCCCCCCCACCACCACCAACAAAAAACGAATTGCAAGGTAATTTTTTTTTTTTACAGCCAAAAAAAAAAAACCATTTTTTGCTTCATGATGATTATCATACGACATAATGAAACACTTCTACCATTCCAATAATCTTGGAAAATGTCTCATAATTCTTATTGTTAAGGTACCCAACAATGCAAACCAAAAATTATATAAAGTTATTTGAAAAAAAAGGTTAATGTAATTAAACGCCTGAATGACCCCCAAAACATAATTTCAGCGCCAGATTCCAATTCAGCACTGAAATTAGCCTCTGTAATGAAGTTTTCAAGGAAATCTATTATAATCAAAATACTATATATTACAGGAAAAAGCCCTGGGAATTTTTTTTTAAAAGCCCTGGGAATTTTTTTTTTAAAAGCCCTGGGATTTTTTTAAAAGCCCTGGGAATTTTTTTTTAAAAGCCCTGGGAATTTTTTTAAAAGCCCTGGGAATTTTTTTAAAAGCCCTGGGAATTTTTTTAAAAGCCCTGGGAATTTTTTTTAAAAGCCCTGGGAATTTTTTTTAAAAGCCCTGGGAATTTTTTTTAAAAGCCCTGGGAATTTTTTTAAAAGCCCTGGGAATTTTTTTTAAAAGCCCTGGGAATCTTTTTTAAAAGCCCTGGGATTTTTTTTTAAAAGCCCTGGAATTTTTTTTTAAAAGCCCTGGGAATTTTTTTTTAAAAGCCCTGGGAATTTTTTTTAAAAGCCCTGGGAAATTTTTTTAGCCCAAAAAAATCTAATCTAATATTCATTATGTGACATAATCAAACCATTGCAATAGTTTTTGAAATTGTTTCATTATGTTTGTTGTGGACAAAGTCTCGGTCAATGCGAAGAGAATAATTACGAAATGTAATTAAAATACAATCATGTAATTAAAGATACACAGTCAATACGAAGAAAATAATTACGAAAAAAAATGTCTTAAATTACAGTCATGTAATTAAAGGCCTTAATGATCTAACCACCACCTTACTAATATTACATTACCATAGTCGTGTTCAGCACGAAAATTAAACTTTATTAACTTTAGGCAAAATTTCAAGAATCGCAGTTAATCCCTATGGTAATTTTTACTTAATTATTAATTATAACATAATGACAACTTGTTTTTTTATTCAAATCATGATCTTCAAAATCGTCACCAAAGCATTCTTCTTCTTGGTAGATACTTAGTATATGCGAAGCGAATGAATATGAATTGTTGCATAATATAATCATGTGATTACATATGATCATTAAATATAATCAAGAAATCAAATATAATCGTTAAATATAATCATTAGATATAATTATGTAATTAGATATAATCATTAAATATAATCAAATATTTAAATATAATCATTAAATATAATCATGTAATTAAATATAATCATTAAATATAATCATTAAATATAATCATGCAATTAAATATAATCATTGAATATAATCATGTAATTAGATATAACCATTAAATATAATCATGTAATTAAAGGCCTCAAATGAACGCTGAAGAACAGCTCAACACCACATACGTATTCAACATGAAACGAAGTGTTTATACCGAAGTTTTCAGGGTAATCTGTTACCTTCAGAGAAAATTACCAGCAATTGCAAGTAATACTTTAGGGTATTTCTGCGGCCTAAGGAAAAAAAAGAAATACTATTTGAAATAGTAAAAAAAAAAGAATCATTATCAAACGCTTCTATATTCTATATGATCATAGAAAACGTAATGTTTCTCTCTGGTCGACTTACTCCGGATAAAGAAGATGGGAATAATAATAATGGAAGGTAATTAGGAAAAATTAATGACCCATATAATCAATGTTTGAACCCTAGATTAATAATTAGTATGAGGAATATATCAGTGTGTAGTATGGTCAGCATCCACACTGACGGGAGGAGTGGTGGACCTACAGGTGAGCCGGGAGGAGTGGTGGACCTACAGGTGAGCCGGGAGGAGTGGTGGACCTGCAGGTGAGCCGGGAGGAGTGTTGGACCTACAGGTGAGCCGGGAGGAGTGGTGGACCTGCAGGTGAGCCGGGAGGAGTGGTGGACCTGCAGGTGAGCCGGGAGGAGTGTTGGACCTACAGGTGAGCCGGGAGGAGTGGTGGACCTACAGGTGAGCTGGGAGGAGTGGTGGACCTGGAGGTGAGCCGGGAGGAGTGGTGGACCTGCAGGTGAGCCGGGAGGAGTGGTGGACCTGCAGGTGAGCCGGGAGGAGTGTTGGACCTACAGGTGAGCCGGGAGGAGTGGTGGACCTGCAGGTGAGCCGGGAGGAGTGGTGGACCTGCAGGTGAGCCGGGAGGAGTGTTGGACCTACAGGTGAGCCGGGAGGAGTGGTGGACCTACAGGTGAGCTGGGAGGAGTGGTGGACCTGGAGGTGAGCCGGGAGGAGTGGTGGACCTACAGGTGAGCTGGGAGGAGTGGTGGACCTACAGGTGAGCTGGGAGGAGTGGTGGACCTACAGGTGAGCCGGGAGGAGTGGTGGACCTGCAGGTGAGCCGGGAGGAGTGGTGGACCTACAGGTGAGCCGGGAGTAGTGGTGGACCTGCAGGTGAGCCGGGAGGAGTGGTGGACCTACAGGTGAGCCGGGAGGAGTGGTGGACCTGCAGGTGAACTGGGAGGAGTGGTGGACCTACAGGTGAGCCGGGAGGAGTGGTGTCCCTGCAGGTGAGCCGGGAGGAGTGGTGGACCTGCAGGTGAGCCGGGAGGAGTGGTGGACCTGCAGGTGAGCTGGGAGGAGTGGTGGACCTACAGGTGAGCCGGGAGGAGTGGTGGACCTACAGGTGAGCCGGGAGGAGTGGTGGACCTGCAGGTGAGCCGGGAGGAGTGGTGGACCTACAGGTGAGCCGGGAGGAGTGGTGGACCTACAGTTGAGCCGGGAGGAGTGGTGGACCTAGAGGTGAGCCGGGAGGAGTGGTGGACCTAGAGGTGAGCCGGGAGGAGTGGTGGACCTAGAGGTGAGCCGGGAGGAGTGGTGGACCTAGAGGTGAGCTGGGAGGAAAGATGGACCTGCAGGTGAGCTGGGAGGAGTGGTGTCCCTGCAGGTGAGCCGGGAGGAGTGGTGGACATACAGGTGAGCCGGGAGGAGTGGTGGAGCTCCAGGTGAGCCGGGAGGAGTGGTGGACCTGCAGGTGAGCCGGGAGGAGTGGTTGACCTACAGGTGAACCGGGAGGAGTGGTGGACCTACAGGTGAGCCGGGAGGAATGGTGAGCTTACAGGTGAGCTGGGAGGAAAGATAGACCTGCAGGTGAGCTGGGAGGAGTGGTGTCCCTGCAGGTGAGCCGGGAGGAGAGCTACCGTCTCCCAGCTGGTGATCATGGACCACCTGCTATCGATCAGATGACGTAGTGGCCCGCCATGTTATGTCCCCCCCTGTGTCCCCCCCCGCGTCCCCTCCTCCTCTCAACCCCCCCCAACCTGTGTGTCCCCTCTCCTCCCAGCTCCTCCCCCCCTCGCCTGTGTGTCCCCTCTCCTCCCAGCTCCTCCCCCCCTCGCCTGTGTGTCCCCTCTCCTCCCAGCTCCTCCCCCCCAACCTGTGTGTCCCCTCTCCTCCCTGCTCTCCCCCCCCAACCTGTGTGTCCCCTCTCCTCCCTGCTCCCCTCCCATCTCCCCTTGTGTGCCTCCCCACTTCCTCCCCCCCGCATGTGTCAAGGTGATGTCGTCCAACATATTTATCTTCCAGTGAAACAAATACA
>NC_092232.1:49994981-50032481 GCF_036320965.1 Panulirus ornatus
CACCACCACACTGTCTCCAGGGTCATCACCACTACACTGTCTCCAGGGTCATCACCACCACACTGTCTCCAGGGTCATCACCACCACACTGTCTCCAGGGTCATCACCACTACACTGTCTCCAGGGTCATCACCACCACACTGTCTCCAGGGTCATCACCACCACACTGTCTCCAGGGTCATCACCACCACACAGTCTCCAGGGTCATCACCACCACACTGTCTCCAGGGTCATCACCACCACACTGTCTCCTCTTCACCACACATCTGTCCTTCATGTCGTTGGTGTATCTGTTGCTCTCTTGGTCACCCATTAAGTTAAGTAGGTGATGGGACAGTGATGGGTGACGGGGGAGTGATGGGTGACGGTGCAGTGATGGGTGACGGTGCAGTGATGGGTGACGGTGCAGTGATGGGTGATGGGGCAGTGATGGGTGACGGGGGAGTGATGGGTGACGAGGCAGTGATGGGTGATGGGGCAGTGATGGGTGACGGGGCAGTGATGGGTGACGGTGCAGTGATGGGTGACGGGGCAGTGATGGGTGACGGGGCAGTGATGGGTAACAGGGCAGTGATGGATGACAGACACACACACAGACACACTCACACACTAGCTTCGATGGGAAAATGAAAACACCTGGGTTGGGTGTGGGCCAAATGCTAATCCCAGGTGGATTCGAACCTATGCGGATCTGAACTCAAGCCATACCGTGCCGACCCATAGTCAGTAACGCTTAACTAGTACACACACGGAGACCCGTGTGTTTACATATGCACGTGTATAAGTTTGTTTGTGTGTGCGTGCATGTGTACACCTGTTCCGGTGGTCACGTGACTGGACATGTGTTCAAAGGTGTATTGACCACCTTCCTACAATGGGTCTCTTCGCCATCGACGAGACAATGTCTCTTGAAATGTCTCTCTCTCGAGGACACACACAGGGAGAGAGAGAGACATTCTTGCAAACTCTCATTTGGGAAAACGCGATCGAGCGTCAACTAATTCATCCTCCCTGGAGGCCCCTCTCCCTGGAGGCCCCTCTCCCTGGAGCTTCTCCCTGGAGCTGCTCCCTGGACCATCTCCCTGGAACCTCTCCCTGGAACCTCCCCCTGGATCTTCTCCCTGGAACATCTCCCCGGACGCTCTCCCTGGAACCTCTCTCTTAAGGCCCTCCTTAGAGCCTCTCCCTGGAACCTCTCCATGTACCCTCTCCCTGGAACCTCCCCCTGGAGCCTCTCCCTGGACCCCTCTCCCTGGAAGGACGCCTCTCCCTGGACCCCTCTCCCTGGAAGGACGCCTCTCCCTGGACCCCTCTCCCTGGAAGGACCCCTCTCCCTGGACCCCTCTCTCTGGAAGGACCCCTCTCCCTGGACCCCTCTCCCTGGAAGGACCCCTCTCCCTGGAGGACAACATCATGAATTGTTTTCGATGATTTTCTCATGTGTTGTATCATCCTCACCATGGCTGCTCCTCCTCCTCTGCTCCTCCTCCTCCTCCTCCTCTGCTCCTGCTTCTCCTCCTCCTCTGCTCCTGCTGTTCCTCCTCCTCCTCTGCTCCCCCTCCTCCCTCCTCCTCTGCTCCTGCTCCTCCTCCTCCTCCTCTGCTCCTTCTCCTCCTTCTCCTCTGCTCCTTCTCGTCCTCCCCCTCTGCTCCTCCTCCTCCCTCCTCCTCTGCTCCTGCTTCTCCTCCTCCTCTGCTCCTGCTGTTCCTCCTCCTCTACTCCTTCTCCTCCCTCCTCCTCTGCTCCTGCTCCTCCTCCTCCTCCTCTGCTCCTTCTCCTCCCTCCTCCTCTGCTCCTGCTCCTCCTCTGCTCCTGCTCCTCCTCCTCCTCTGCTGCTCCTCCTACTCTGCTCCTGCTCCTCCCTCCTCCTCCTCTGCTCCTGCTCCTCCTCCTCTGCTTAACTCATCGCTCGCCCCCACACACACACACGACCCCAGACCCCCAGCTGGGTTGTAAGCCACTCCTCCATCACACGTTAACATAACATTTCTCGTTTGCATATTACAGGAGGAAGAGGAGGAGGTGGAGTAGGAGGAGGAAGAGGAGGAGGAAGAGGAGGTGGAGGAGGAGGTGGAGGAGGGGGAGGAGGGAGGAAGCGGTGGTAGAGTGGAGGCAATTAGCTGGAACACGACTGAACAATCCTGCAATCTGCGGGGGGCCATGAGACACACGACCCACTCAGGGAGGCTATAGGATAATTCCTATGGCCTTCAGACATTCAGGGAGGCTATAGGATAATTCCTATGGCCTTCAGACATTCAGGGAGGCTATAGGATAATTCCTATGGCCTTCAGACATTCAGGGAGGCTATAGAATAATTCCTATGGCCTTCAGACATTCAGGGTGGCTATAGGATAATTCCTATGACCTTCAGACATTCAGGGAGGCTATAGGATAATTCCTATGGCCTTCAGACATTCAAGGTGGCTATAGGATAATTCCTATGGCCTTCAGACATTCAGGGATGCTATAGGATAATTCCTATGGCCTTCAGACATTTAGGGAGGCTATAGGATAATTCCTATGGCCTTCAGACATTCAGGGTGGCTATAGGATAATTCCTATGGCCTTCAGACATTCAGGGAGGCTATAGGATAATTCCTATGGCCTTCAGACATTCAGGGAGGCTATAGGATAACACTTTAACTACGACAACCATCAAGAAAGACGATATTAATTACAATATAGACATAATAACTTTAAGAAAGATTCTATAGAGAGTGATATAGACACGCTCAACCAACAGGATAACTTAGAACAATATATAGACATGGTCGCCATCAAGAGCATAGAGGAATAGACATGGTCGCCATCAAGATCATAGAGGAATAGAAAGGATTACACACGGAAACAGGTCACTGGGTCGTTTTCGAGGTGGTCTGTGACCATGGAAGTTATGTCAGAAACTCACACAAGAGTGAGGTGAAAAGTTCGAAGGTACACAGATCATGCGAAGAGACATAACCATCCAATCGTGGACGTGATACGAATTATTGGTCAACTCTATTCTTAAACGTGTCTACAGAACAGCTTTCAACTCCTCTGATTGGCTAATTGTTCCACATGTTAACGATCCTGGTGAAAGGGAAAAAGCACTTCGACTCATTCGAGGTCAAGTCGTTTGCCCACGACTCTTCGTCTTCATTACGACAAGCAACACCAGACGAATTAAGTCTTTAGGGAACTTGGCTACATCAATGTGATCAAAGCCTTTGACAATTTTGAATCCATGTCTACATTCGAAGAGAACTTGGCTACATCAATGTGATCAAAACCTTTGACAATTTTGAATCCATGTCTACATTCGAAGAGAACTTGGGTACATCAATGTGATCAAAACCTTTGACAACTTTGAACCCATGTCTACATTCGAAGAGAACTTCGGTACATTAATGTGATCAAAGCCTTTGACAATTTTGAATCCATGTCTACATTCGAAGAGAACTTGGGTACATCAATGTGATCAAAGCCTTTGACAATTTTGAATCCATGTCTACATTCGAAGAGAACTTGGGTACATAAATGTGATCAAAACCTTTGACAATTTTGAACCCATGTCTACATTCGAAGAGAACTTGGGTACATCAATATGATCAAAAGCCTTTGACAATTTTGAATCCATGTCTACATTCGAAGAGAACTTGGCTACATCAATGTGATCAAAACCTTTGACAATTTTGAATCCATGTCTACATTCGAAGAGAACTTGGGTACATTAATGTGATCAAAACCTTTGACAATTTTGAATCCATGTCTACATTCGAAGAGAACTTGGGTACATTAATGTGATCAAAACCTTTGACAATTTTGAACCCATGTCTACATTCGAAGAGACAACCTCCCCCCCTTTTTTTTCCCTACACACACCAAGCCTCAGTCAGAATGAACCATCTCCCATGCTTCCCCTAACAACTAATCCATCTTTTCCCCTTCTGACAAGTAAACTTTCCATCTCCTCCACATAGATTCTTGCTCATTTCTTTTCTCTCTTCCTTTCTGCTGGCCCTTTAGGATGCCTCGTCAAAAACACTTTCGTCCTCGTTGAAGACGTCTGACTTGGATTGGCATTTGAAATGAAACCTCTTATCTCCACACTAAGTTGACTGTGGCACTGGGTTGACTGTGGTACTGGGTTGACTGTGGTACTGGGTTGACTGTGGCACTGGGTGACTGTAGCACTGGATGACTGTAGCACTGGGTGACTGTAGCACTGGGTTGACTGTGGCACTGGCTTGACTGTGGTACTGGGTTGACTGTAGCACTGAGTGACTGTGGCACTGGGTTGACTGTGGTACTGGGTTGACTGTGGCACTGGGTTGACTGTGGTACTGGGTTGACTGTGGCACTGGGTGACTGTAGCACTGGGTGACTGTAGCACTGGGTGACTGTAGCACTGGGTTGACTGTGGTACTGGGTTGACTGTGGTACTGGGTTGACTGTGGTACTGGGATGACTGTGGTACTGGGTTTACTGTAGCACTGGGTGACTGTAGCACTGGGTGACTGTAGCACTGGGTGACTGTAGCACTGGGTTGACTGTGGTACTGGGTTGACTGTGGTACTGGGTTGACTGTGGTACTGGGATGACTGTGGTACTGGGTTTACTGTAGCACTGGGTGACTGTAGCACTGGGTGACTGTAGCACTGGGTGACTGTAGCACTGGGTTGACTGTGGTACTGGGTTGACTGTGGTACTGGGTTGACTGTGGTACTGGGATGACTGTGGCACTGGGTTTACTGTAGCACTGGGTGACTGTAGCACTGGGTGGACTGTAGCACTGGGTGACTGTAGCACTGGGTTGACTGTGGCACTGGGTGACTGTAGCACTGGGTGACTGTAGCACTGGGTGACTGTAGCACTGGGTTGACTGTGGTACTGGGTTGACTGTGGTACTGGGTGACTGTAGCACTGGGTGACTGTAGCACTGGGTGACTGTAGCACTGGGTTGACTGTGGCACTGGGTTGACTGTGGTACTGGGTTGACTGTGGTACTGGGATGACTGTGGCACTGGGTTTACTGTAGCACTGGGTGACTGTAGCACTGGGTGACTGTAGCACTGGGTTGACTGTGGTACTGGGTTGACTGTGGTACTGGGTTTACTGTAGCACTGGGTTGACCGTAGTACTGGGTGACTGTGGCACTGGGTTGACTGTAGCACTGGGTTGACTGTGGCACTGGGTTGACTGTGGCACTGGGTTGACTGTGGCACTGGGTTGACTGTAGCACTGGGTGACTGTAGCACTGAGTGACTCTGGCACTGGGCGACTGTAGCACTGGGTGACTGTAGCACTGGGTTGACTGTGGCACTGGGTTGACTGTGGCACTGGGTGACTGTAGCACTGGGTTGACTGTGGCACTGGGTTGACTGTAGCACTGGGTGATTGTGGCACTGGGTTGACTGTAGCATTGGGTGACTGTAGCACTGGGTGACTGTAGCACTGGGTGACTGTAGCATTGGGTTGACTGTAGCACTGGGTTGACCGTAGTACTGGGTGACTGTGGCACTGGGTTGACTGTAGCACTGGGTTGACTGTGGCACTGGGTTGACTGTGGCACTGGGTTGACTGTGGCACTGGGTGATTGTAGCACTGGGTTGACTGTGGCACTGGGTTGACTGTAGCACTGGGTGATTGTGGCACTGGGTTGACTGTAGCATTGGGTGACTGTAGCACTGGGTGACTGTAGCACTGGGTGATTGTAGCACGGGGTGATTATAGCACTGGGTGACTGTAGCACTGGGTTGATTGTAGCATTGGGTGACAGTAGCACTGGGTGACTGTAGCACTGGGTTGACTGTAGCGCTGGGTGACTGTGGCACTGGGTTGACTGTAGCGCTGGGTGACTGTGGCACTGGGTTGACTTTAGCACTGGGTTGACTGTGGCACTGGGTGACTGTAGCACTGGGTTGACTGTGGCACTGGGTGATTGTAGCACTGGGTTGACTGTAGCACTGGGTGACTGTAGCACTGGGTTGACTGTAGCGCTGGGTGACTGTGGCACTGGGTTGACTTTAGCACTGGGTTGACTGTGGCACTGGGTGACTGTAGCACTGGGTTGACTGTAGCACTGGGTGATTATAGCACTGGATGACTGTGGTACTGGGTGACTATAGCACTGGGTGACTGTAGCACTGGGTGACTGTAGCATTGGGTGACTGTAGCATTGGGTTGACTTTAGCACTGGGTTGACTGTAGCACTGGGTTGACTGTGGTACTGGGTGACTGTAGCACTGGATGACTGTGGTACTGGGTGACTATAGCACTGGGTGACTGTAGCACTGGGTGACTGTAGCATTGGGTGACTGTAGCATTGGGTTGACTTTAGCACTGGGTGACTGTAGCACTGGGTGACTGTAGCACTGGGTGACTGTAGCACTGGATGACTGTGGTACTGGGTGACTATAGCACTGGGTGACTGTAGCACTGGGTGACTGTAGCATTGGGTGACTGTAGCATTGGGTTGACTTTAGCACTGGGTGACTGTAGCACTGGGTGACTGTAGCACTGGGTGACTGTAGCAACTGGATGACTGTGGTCTGGGTCTGTGACTGAGCACTGGGTGACTGTAGCACTGGTACTGTAGCACTTGGGTGACTGTAGCAATGGGTACTGTAGCACTGGGTGACTGTAGCACTGGGTGAACTGTAGCACTGGGTGACTGTAGCAGGGGTGACTGTAGCACTGGGTGACTAGTAGCACTGGGTGACTGTATCACTGGGTGACTGTAGCACTGGGTACTGTAGCTCTGGGTGTCTGTAGGCTTCTGGTTGACGTAGCACTGGGTTGACTGTAGCACTGGGTTGACTGTAGCACTGGGTTGACTGTAGCACTGGGTTGACTGTAGCACTGGGTGACTGTAGCACTAAGTTGACTGTGGCACTGGGTGACTGTAGCACTCGGTGACTGTAGCACTGGGTGACTGTAGCACCGGGTGACTGTAGCACTGGGTGACTGTAGCACTGAGTGACTCTGGCACTGGGTTGACTGTGGTACTGGGTGACTATGGCACGAGGTAACTGTAGCACTGGGTTGACTTTAGCACTGGGTGATTGTAGCATTGGGTGACTGTAGCACTGGGTTGACTGTGGTACTGGGTGACTGTGGCACTGGGTGACTGTAGCACCGGGTGACTGTAGCACTGAGTGACTCTGGCACTGGGTTGACTGTGGCACTGGGTTGACTGTAGTACTGGGTGACTGTAGCACTGGGTTGACTGTAGCACTGGGTTGACTGTGGCACTGGGTTGACTGTAGTACTGGGTGACTGTAGCACTGGGTTGACTGTAGCACTGGGTTGACTGTAGCACTGGGTGGCTGTAGCACTGGGTGACTGTAGCACTGGGGTGACAGAACTCACAAAATCTTTGCATCCCCCACACATGTGCAGTTGATGGAACAGTCAAATTTCACGTTCATGCCCCACACATCACATGAGATCTTCCTTTTCCTCTACGTTATTTTGCCTTTCCCATTCATGAGGGGTCAATTCACCAGTGACCCTTCCCTTCCTCCTATCCTTTTGAAGGTCTGTTCCATTTCATCACGTCTGTCCCAGAGATGAGACTTGAGATTATGAAAGAGGGTGACATGGGTTTTGGAGGAAGGTGAGGAGGAGGTGGGAGTCATTCCACACACGCTGGACGGAGTGCACGCTCTGGGCTTGGCTACAAGTACGTGCTGGTGGAGCTGGAAGATCAGACAAGCACCACGGACCACGTGCTTGGCTACAAGGGCGTGCTGGTGGAGCTGGAAGATCAGACAAGCACCATGGACCATGTGCTTGGCTACAAGCGCGTGCTGGTGGAGCTAGAGGTTGAGATAAGCACCACGGACCACTTCGCTACAGGACTTAGATATGGCCCCATCTCCTCTCCCTCTCCAGACTTGATTCCCTTCGTACTTGATTCATTCGTACATTACTGACTGTATTGTCATCTTCTGTATTTCCCAATGATAAAGATTGAAGAAACGTAAAGTTGTATCAGAAGAACCAGATCTTATTTTGATATCAATAATCTTATTTTCATATCAACAATCTTATTTTCATATCAACAATAACACGAAAAGTGTTATCTACAACAATTGTGAAACTAGGATTCAAGCAGACCCTATCTAAGGGAATCTAAGAGGAGAGGCCGAGTAAACGCGTAGCGCCCACCGCAGACAGAGCACTTCCTCTGTACTGACGAGTATTTCACACAAGATTGGGTCAAATTGGTTGACAAGTCGAGGTTTAGGAAGAACGAGCCTTGTGTGTGTGTGTGTGTGTGAGATGGAGAGAGGGTGGATGGTTGTGGGGGGAGGTGCGAGAGCCAGCCCACAGCAGCCCACAATGAGAGAGAGCGAGAGAGAGAGAGAAGGCCATTCGGCACAAGGCCCTCACTCTACGACGAGAACAGCAAATTTCGGGTCTCGAAGCCCGATCCTACACTAGGCGTATATTCCCCCCCACCGTAACTCCTCCAACTGCCCCGACACAGGAAGGAAGGTGGAGGCAGCAGACACGCGAGACAGAACTAGGTCGTGGCGGTGTGTGTGTGTGTGTGTGTGCAGTCACGCGCCTTCCCTTCAAGATAACTTGCCATTTTGATTCAGTGCGTCTGTCACAGGCTTCGGTGCGTCTGCCAGGCTTCGGTGCGTCTGTCAGGCTTCTGTGTGTCACACAAACTTCAGTGCGTCTGCAAGGCTTCGGTGCATCTGCCAGGCTTCGGTGCGTCTGCGAAGCTTCGGTGCGTCACACAAGCCTCGGTGCGTCTGCGAAGCTTCGGTGCGTCACACAAGCTTCAGTGCGTCTGCCAGGCTTCGGTGCGTCGGTCAGGCTTCGGTGCGTCAGCCAGGCTTCGGTGCGTCGGTCAAGCTTCAGTGCGTCTGCCAAGCTTCGGTGCGTCGGTCAAGCTTCAGTACGTCTGCCAAGCACCGGTGCGTCACACAAGCTTCAGTGCGTCTGCAAAGCATCGGTGCGTCACACAAGTTCAGTGCGTCTGCAAGGCTTCGGTGCATCTGCCAGGCTTCAGTGCATCTGTCAAACTTCGGTGCATCTGTCAAGCTTCAGTGGGCCTCACAAGCTTCAGTACGTCTGCCAAGCTTCAGTGGGTCTCACACGCTTAGCACCAACCCTCCTCACCAGCTCCGCTGAAGTGGAGCTCCCGTCGGCCGTCGGTGGAGTGGGTCGCCTTCGGCGTCGTGCTACGGGAGGAGGAGGAGGAGGAGGAGGAAGAGGAGAGATGGGAGGACCTGGCTAGTGGGAGGCAGGTCACCGCCTCTGGCGTCCTCCTGGGGTGAGAAACTGTGCCACTAGACTCGGGCCAACTGCCTCCGACCTCCTGCAGGTGTGAGACAAGGAGGGACGACCCGCGTCCTGTGAGGAGGTGCTCCCTTTTTCGCCGCTGGTACTTCGCCTCCTTACACCACCCCGACCTACCCTGCAGGGAGGGTCGATGTGTGTGGGTGTGGGTGCGGGTGTGGGTGTGTGAGGAATCTCCATATGGTTACTGGGTCCCGAAACCCTAGCCATAGAGGAAGAAGCCTCCTCCTCCTCCTCTTTCTCCTCCTCCTCCTCCTTCCTTCCTCCCGCCTGGCAACCTGATGTCTCGTCGACCAGATCTTGGGCGCAGATATCACCAAATTGAATGTCTCGTGCCACATCAGCCCACAGTAACGGGGAGGGCAAGAATGATTATTTTTTTTTTCCTCCCCCGGCCTGTGTACCAGGTGATAACAAGGGGGACGGAGGGAGGAGTGTGGCCCACTCGAAACGACACTCTTGAATGAATGATTTCTCTCTGACATACCGTATGTAAGTTTCTTTTCTCTCTTCTTCTTCTTCTTCTTCTTCTTCTTCTTCTTCGTCGTCTTCGCTACACTGGAACACTTCAATCGATCGATCTTGAGGACGGGCGATGACTCTTTCGCTCACAGTGTAGTAATTTCCTCCATACTGTTACTGCTGTGGAGTGGCTGGCTTTGCTCCCTCTCTTTCTGCATGTAGCAGTCCCTCTCTCGTGTGTGTGTGTGTGTGTGTGTGTGTGTGTGTGTGTGTGTAGTCCTGAGGGGATCCCCCTCCCCCTCCTGGGGATTAGAGGGGAGAGTGGGGGGGGGTTGGGTGGGGGTTGGTGGTTCTATGGAGGTTATATAAATTGTGATGATCAAATCACATAATCCTTATTGAAAATTAACCTCAGGACTAATTCCTAAGAAAGAGTCATGGTGGTGCTTTTTATAACCTCCTTCTAAAAGACGAGGCAGACTAAGACTGCACTACTTCCAGTAGCAGGGAAATATAGGCCCCTTGGGAGTGAGAGGTGATACAGGCGAACCAAAGGTGTCTTTCCCGCTTGTGGTGTATTGTACGTCACTGCAGGTAGATTACGAGCCAAAGAATGGTGGTTCCTGTTTTCTGGAAGCCATTGTTACACATGTATTGGTCCTCTACCCTGTGTGAGCAACTCCCGCTCTGCTGTTTGGTGTTTATGTGTGAAACTTTCGATGGTTTTAACGCCCACGTCCGAAACCATCCATGGTATAGGCTTCTGCGTGACGTCTGAAACCTTCTATCGTTAGAGAACCATCTTCTCTATTACTCGAATGTATGCTAATCATTTTGATATAATAGTTTTGGTTCGCGGCGTCTTAAATCGTGAATGTTTAAAGTAATTCTGCTTATATTCATGATGAAAATTTAACTGATATGAATAGGTTTCCAAAAAGTAGAGATTAGAGATGATAAAAGGAGGAAAATGAAACTAAGGGCGTTAAATAAGGGAAGTGAAACTGGGTAAGGTAAAAGATGAATATGTTCAGAACGACAAAAGTAATATAGATAAGCCACCCATTAAATTAATAACGTTTTTTCTTATACGTTACGAGAGAAAACGAAAATGGAAGCAATATTAAAGGGTACACTTGTGTAATATTGTGGTGGGCATTTTCGTCTTTATAAAAGTGCTCGATAACCAAAAACTGTGTATGTGTGTAACCGTTGCTGTTACTGTTGTCATTTGTGACTGTTGTTGTTGCTACTTATGACTATAAGTATTGTTACGTGTGACTTATTTTTGATAGCTGGGCCTGTTACTGCTGTGACCTGTTACTAATGCTATTGGTATGTAGGGGTGTTACTCGTGTATTAATCTTATCATTTGTGACGTTACTGAAACTTGTAACTTACTGTGGCTGGCTGTGACGTTACTGATGCTTGTGACGGACTGTGGCTGCCTGTGACGTTGCTGATGCTTGTGGCGTACCATGGCTGCCTCTGAAATTTAAAAAAAAACAGAGGTAAATGAACGATTCTTAGATCAGAGATCTATATCACTATCCATTTTAATAAGGTTCCTACCTCCCTGCTTCCCAGAGTCAGAGAGGAAAATACAACAGGCTCGAGAAAGAGGTGGATAAAGAGAGAGAGAGAGAGAGAGAGAGAGAGAGAGAGAGAGAGAGAGAGAGAGAGAGAGAGAGAGAGAGAGAGAGAGAAACCTGTGTATCAGAGAACAGAGCGTATCGGAAAAACCAAAGGAAGGGAGATTAGAAACCAAAGGAAGGGAGATTAGAAACCAAAGACCTGTGCCCACGTCTTGCCAAATTCTCTGGGGATCGGGAGGGGCAAGACAGTCACCAAAACCCCCCCCAGAGATGAAGCACATAGAACAAAACACCATCAGACCTTACACTGAGGAACCCATACTGGTGATCTGAAAGAAGGGAATGGGATCCTAAGTCTATGAGAAAGTCAGAGATTTCAAACACTCTGGGAATGGGAGAATTGGGAGGAATGGGGGGCGATAATTGGAGGGATTAGAGTGGTCTTCTTTCTCAGGGATGGGGCTGCACCAAAGGCATTGGTTCTAGGAGGGAAGGAGAGGCTGGGTTATCTACAACAGCAGTGGAGTAGATTGGTGCAAGCTCAGAGGCGGACTTCCCAGAGAGGCGGAGGAGGTATGCCATCTGAGCCTTGTCCACCAAGAGTTCGGGAGATGACCCGAATAACCCTGTGTGAGAAGAGACGAGAAAACGACAGGAAATTCGTTCGGAAGAGGGTTGAGGGTAAAGGGGAAAGTGGTTGAGGGTAGAGGGGAAAGTGGTTGAGGGTAGAGGGGGAAAAGAGGGAAAGAGGAGGAGGTTGGGCAAGGAGAAGGTACAATTAAGAACCAGAAGATACAGTTACAGTGCACAGATGTGTGGTGCAGGTGTGTGTGTTGGGGGGGGGGGGTTGCCAATTACATCTCTCCGTTACAGTCTTGCTGGTCTGGCATCAGACGTCAGTACGCAGGGATGACCACAAAAATGCGATCGCTAAACATCGTCATGAAAATGATCACCCTGGCCATAGATCTTGGAACTGCCGTTATTCTATGCCCCTCTGCTGATTATGCCACACGTAACGTCATTGAATCTGCCTTGATTGCTAATACTAAGACGTTTAATTTGTCCCCAGGCAATTCTAAAGCCCATCCTAGTATTAAACAAGTAATTATGAGAGAATTGACAAAACACGAAAACATTAAAAAAGAAGTTGTTCAAGACACACCCAGCTACCCAGGTCAACCCCCGCCACATGACCCCCCCCTTAATCACTCTCCCTTACAACGGTTACTGCCAGACACAAAGTGGACAGTGGTTAGCCTGTACAGATTGGTGCTGGACGGCGGGACTCCAGTGTGATGTTGGGATGTGAATAACTTTGTTAAGTCCTGGCAACACCTGATGATGAGGTGGATTGTCTCCACGAAACATGTTGTGCCACATGGATAGAAAAATTACATGTTAAATAAGATTGAACGAACTCCTACTGAAGTGCGATTTCACCTTCATACTATCATCACTATCATTAAATATATATATATATATATATATATATATATATATATATATATATATATATATATATATATATATATATATACTATGAATTTTATTTTTATAAACGTTTGGCTGTCAGTCTCTCAATGGCTCGCAAATATATCACTCTCACTTGAACCAGTTTCACAGATGTTTGAATTCATATTGATGTATTTTCTTTTTATGTAGCCATTTAGTTGTATACAAGGAAAAAAAAAAAAGGTTGCAATTATAAGATAATTTAAGTTATCGGTAGATTTTTATAACAGAAAACAAGACTATCATCATAAGGGAGAACGAAAAGTTTATAGGAGTAACTCTTTTATTTCTGAGTTTCCTCCAACACAAAAACTTGAATGAAACATATACACCGAGACGCTTATCGCTTTCTTGCAATTCAATACGCTTCCGTTCATCATAAGTGAATTTAAATAGAGTATTCAATGGCTCTAACACTGTATCCATATGTCACCAAAAGGTGTATTCATGAATTGTATACTTTCTAAATTCATCTCCAGGTTTGATGTAGGAAAAATTAGTAATGCTTAAAACATTGTTTCCATCATAGACTACTAAAGAGAACAGTAGAATGGGACTTTAAGTATGAGAGTTTTATGGAAATAGATGGTGAGAGATGGTGCTGCAGGATGGATATACGCATGAGGTATATATGTGTTGCCTGGTATGGATCAAATGGTGTAGTGTACTTTCATCTTATTCTAGCTAGTGCAGTAAAGGTAATTTACATTCATATTCATCTAAGTAATAAAGCATGAGTGAGAGTGTGAACATTTTAGAGAATATTCACAGAAAGGATGAGTTAGGCATGAGTACCAGAATCTGAGACACGACTAAGAGTAAGAGTACATGTAATGGTATTTAGTCTCAAATAAAACAAGCCTGTTTAATTGTTCATTAGATACGACATTCAAATCATCAAGCACCATTTCTCTGGAATAAGTCCTAAGACCTACATAGCAACTACAAGCCTTACATGCGAGAGGTGGATGAATAGTGATAAACTTTACTTCATCGCAAGCAATATGTGCATTTTATATAAGTCTCGCCTAACTTATAAAAAGAAAACTTACGCTTTTCCCATTCTCTGTGAACAATGTTGATATACTGGGCAACTCATATATTTGTTACTTTGCTTCATATTGAGTCCTGCAGTCGTTCTGATATCCATTTCCATATGATATATATATATATATATATATATATATATATATATATATATATATATATATATATATATATATATCCAAAAGAGTGCGAGTACACGTGGATTCTATCCAATCTTTTCCTATGCTAAAAAATGATAAAGTCAAAATGTTTCAAAACTGCTTCGAGAAGTGCTTTGTAACGGAACACTGGAGAATGGGCTTTGATCTAAGGAAAGTATTAGACTATGTGATTTACGATGATTCGAATCCCAGTTCGTACTGGTAGGATCATACACGCACGCCAAAGATGTTCCTAGGTCTCACTATGCTACAGGGATGGCAAGGCAACGGACGCCATTGGGGGAACACACAAGGAGGCTGGAGAACACAGAAGAACAACAGAAAAAATAATTACGTTTGATTATCATTAAGAGACTCTGTGATAATCGAACCCCCAGTTCCTCCATACTCCTAAGGGTTCAATATATACATTTTTCCAATACTGTATTAAGAAAACGACCAACAAGGACGTCTGGGCACTTTTTTTTAATAAAAATGCCATACCTGCTCAACGGAATATATTCAAAAGTATGGAACTCCCACAGAAAACGGAATTAAAAACAAATGCCGATCTTAAAAAGAAGAATTATATCCTATAAACATTATAGTGTGGTATTGTTTTATCTACATCATTTTGCAGATAGTCAGACACAAGGGCGAGAATCTCATCCATAGTAATACTATAACCACACATAATGCCGAGTTAAGAATATGCCTCTGTCAATCTCACAGTATAACTTTGAAAGAGTTCTCCCTTAAAGAAAACGCGGGTGAAACGAAATACAGCGGCACGGATGTCACACACGTCCTCTACTTTTAAGAAATTTCCTACTTTGCTTCGTCCCCTTGTGGCTCATTGTGCATCATGGATAACAATAATTTATTCATTTATTGTAATAAATTGATAATTCAATTACCAGAAGACACTTCGTGCTTTACTTTGCCCCAGCGGTGGCTGGAACAGATGGAGAGTCCAAATGATATTGTGGTGGAGTTTTTTGGTTGGTGGATTTAACTTAAATGTTACGGGCCTTAACGAGCCTGGCGACGAATCACCGTTACTCAAGCCGGGATAACTACCCTCCTCCAATTGCCCTGTACCATCGTCAACCAGCCAATCACCAACACTAATGTAAGAGCTCAGGTACCACGAATAATAATGGTGTCTTACGTATTTCTTTAACACACAGCACATGAGTTATGTTTCGTAGATAAATATAAATCAAAATACCCAAATTCCATTACAAAAATGGATCTGTGGGTTACGATGATCAATGCCATTGCGCCGTTCAGGGGATTACTCGAAATCTATTCTCAAAAATTGATCTGTTGTTACGATGATCAATGCCATTGCGCCATTCAGGGGTTTACTCGAAATCCATTCTCAAAAATTGATCTGTTGTTACGATGAGCAATGCCATTGCGCCATTCAGGGTTTCGAATTTTTTTTGGTTTGACCTGTTAACTACTATGGGTCAATAGGGTCATCCGAAGTCAACCAATATTGACCAACAACCTTCTCCAAGAGCTGAGAGATCATTGTACGACCACCTAAGACTCTGAATGTTGCTCGCATTTCACGGGCAATGGTTGACAGTGGTCGTCTGTTGTCCACATAACGACACGATCGTGTGATGAACTGCAAACTGGTCTCATCTTTACACCCTTCGCGAAGTCATGTACTTAATACTTTATTTCTCCGTGAGTTCAAAAGTGACATATATATATATATATATATATATATATATATATATATATATATATATATATATATATATATATATAGGGAGACGATTATTATGGATTCTCAGACGAGATAGCACAAAATTTCGTATTTTGAACGCAGAGATTTTTGCCGACGGTAGCGTAGGAGTGGACGAAGAGACCCCCGTGTACACGAAGGTCAGGTTCCTATATCAACGTATTAAACATGGCGAAGTTTTGGCTGTGAGCGACAGCAGAGAGAAAATGTCACAAGTTATACCCAATTTCTATACATCACATTGTATAACCCAGCACTCTATCCTGAGCATATACCTATATATTTTTTTTCCTTCTTTCATACTATTCGCCATTTCCCGCATTAGCGAGGTAGCGTTAAGAACAGAGGACTGGGCCTTAGAGGGAATATCCTCACATGGCCCCCTTCTCTGTTCCTTCTTTTGGAAAATGGAAAAAAAAAAAAATGAGAGGGGAGGATTTCCAGCTCCCGCTCCCTTCCCTTTTAGTCGCCTTCTACGACACGCAGGGAATACGTGGGAAGTATTCTTTCCCCCCTATCCCCAGGGAGGGTAGGGAGCAGACCCCGGGCCAGGGAGGGTAGGGAGCAGACCCCGGGCCAGGGAGGGTAGGGAGCAGACCCCAGGCCAGGGAGGGCAGGGAGCAGACTCCAGGCCAGGGAGGGCAGGGAGCAGACCCCAGGCCAGGGTGGGCACAGGGAGCAGACCCCGGGCCAGGGAGGGTAAGGAGCAGACCCCAGGCCAGGGTGGGTAGGGAGCAGACCCCAGGCCAGGGAGGGTAGGGAGCAGACCCCAGGCCAGGGAGGGCAGGGAGCAGACCCCAGGCCAGGGTGAGCAGAGGGAGCAGACCCCGGGCCAGGATGGGTAGGAAGCAGACCCCAGGCCAGGGAGGGTAGGGAGCAGACCCCAGGCCCGGATGGGTAGGAAGCAGACCCCGGGCCAGGGAGG
The DNA here is from genome assembly GCF_036320965.1 of Panulirus ornatus. Classification (NCBI taxonomy): domain Eukaryota; kingdom Metazoa; phylum Arthropoda; class Malacostraca; order Decapoda; family Palinuridae; genus Panulirus; species Panulirus ornatus. The sequence goes on from NC_092232.1 coordinate 50,011,731, forward strand.
GTAGGGAGCAAACCCTAAGCCAGGGAGGGTATGGAGCAGACCCCGAGCCAGGGTGGGTACAGGGAGCAGGTACACACCGTCACCATATAATCACCGTGTGGTACAATGTTTACAGGACGGTAATCTGACGACGGCTACGGCGATCTCAATAATGACCTGTGGCAGTCGGCATGTGGCGCGGGGCGCCTCCTCCGCCTCCTCCTCCTCCTCAGCCTCCGCCTCCCTCCTCCTCCTCCGCCTCCTCCTCCTCCTCCTTCTCCTCTTGACAGGCCGCCCGCCTCCCCCCCCCCCACATCAATCAAGGGCGCCTAGGACCACGAAGGACCGACCCCGACCCCCCTCTCCTTCCTCCTCCTCAAGTCCCCCCGTCGTCTGTCCATCGGGGTTGAGTAGGGGGGGAGACGACAGCTAAGGTTTGGTCCTTCCGACACCCAACTTACGACCTTCCTCCCCTCCTGACGTGGGTTTTATCCCCCCCCCTATTCTTTACGTGGTGTTTATCCCCATTCATTCTTTACGCGTCTTTATCCTTCCTCAATAGCGGCCATGTGCCGCGCCGGGCGTCCCACCTCCCCCCCCCAAACACACCCCTCCCTCCAAGTCAACAAGGGCGTATGTGCCACAACAGCCCACCTGTCTACAGCAGGCCGGGAGAGGTGTGTGTGTGTGTGTGTGTGTGTGTGTGTGTGTGTGTGTGTGTGTGTGTGTTACTGGATTCTTCCTACGTGTGGTTATACTGCGAGTGAAAAATAACTTTTAGCGAGATTGTGTATCAACGTCTTTACTCTCTACGGGAGTCAGCCCTTCCCTGCTACTGGAAGTAGCGCAGCCTTGAGGTACAGGAGCCTCTAGATTGTCCAAGAAAGACAACGAGCGTATCATAAACTTATTATGTGGACAAGAAGATTTGTAAACAATTCACCTTCTTGTCCACATAATAAGTTTATGATACGCTCGTTGTCTGTCTTGGACAATCACATGTTTACCAAATGGCGTCTTAGCTTCGTCTCTTCGATGTATATCAACTGACTGTTATATTTCTCTCTTGTGTCTCCCCTGATGATGTGATTATTACAAGAAAGTGCACCTGGGAACTTATCGTGTTTCATTTTCCCCGTGGACTTATAGGAATATACTTGATCACGCGCAAAATTGTGACCCTTTCCAATGTATATATATATATATATATATATATATATATATATGTAGACGAGACTCATTATGACGGTAAGGTTACAGGAAGACGGAAAGGCAAAGGAATCAAAAGAGAATTCCACAATTTATCTGCTCAAGAGAAGATGGAGGCATATCAACGGTCAATCCTCGAGTGGTTTGGCTGGTCGTCACATTTGAAAAAAAAACTGTTGGAAGCAGCATTAACACGTATCCTTCGGGGGGTCCAAGCATTGCGGGAGGCGACACATTCATCATGGCAGCTTAACGGAGAATATTGGCGAGAATGATACCTACAGAGAGAGAGAGAGAGAGAGAGAGAGAGAGAGAGAGAGAGAGAGAGAGAGAGAGAGAGAGAGAGAGAGAGAGCAGCAGCAGCAACATGGCGGCGTAAGGAGAGGGAAAGGGCGAAGAGAGGAGAGGAGGTGATGGTGATGATGCCAGGGAGAATCAAATGAGACGCGAAGGCTTCTGATTCCACTCTTGGATAATAGAGAGGTGGAGGATTATATATACAACCAGGACTCTTATACTCGGGTGTATATGCACACACGACCCCTTTAGCTATGAAGAAGGTTTTCAGCAGAAGAAATAATCACAGTGACTATACTCGTGGTCGGTGGACTGGCTATACGATGTGGAAGCAGAGACTTGTATTCCAATGAGGAATCATCTCTCGCTGGCTTCACCTGTCTGGTGGAGCTAGGGAAAACCTAGCCACAGACGAGCAGGTTGAGGTAGGAAAGGCCTAGCCACAGACGAGCAGGTTGAGGTAGGAAAGGCCTAGCCACAGACGAGCAGGTTAGGCTAGGAAAGGCCTAGCCACAGACGAGCAGGTTGAGGTAGGAAAGGCCTAGCCACAGACGAGCAGGTTGAGGTAGGGAAAGCCTAGCCACAGACGAGCAGGTTGAGGTAGGAAAGGCCTAGCCACAGACGAGCAGGTTGAGGTAGGAAAGGCCTAGCCACAGACGAGCAGGTTGAGGTAGGAAAGGCCTAGCCACAGACGAGCAGGTTGGGCTAGGAAGAGCCTAGCCACAGACAAACAGGAAGAGCTAAGTTATCAACTCTGTCTTGAAAGCATCCATAAGGAACTAGACATGTGAGCCATGATAGTGAGGTTGAACAAGCAGAGGGCGAACTGCGAAAGGAATAGTTTCTTGAAGGACATTGTCTCTTCAGAGTGACGCAAGGGCGGGTTTGGAGTTGGAGAGGACTATGGCAATGAGGATCATGATCATGGAGTTGGATAATGTATAACCTCTTTTTCCATGAGAATGATATATAGTTCTCAGTGGGTGGAGTTGGGCCATGGGTGGAGGTAGACCACGAGTGGAGCTAGACCAAGGGTGGAATTAGACCATGGGTGGAGCTAGACCAAGGGTGGAGCTAGACTATGAATGGAGCTACACCATGGGTGGAGCTGATCCATAGATGGAGCGAGACCATGGGTGGAGCTGGACCATAGGTGGAGCTAGACCATAGGTGGAAGGAGACCATGGGTGAAGCTAGACCAAGGGTGGAGCTAGACTATGAATGGAGCTACACCATGGGTGGAGCTAGACCATAGGTGGAGCGAGACCATGGGTGGAGCTGGACCATAGGTGGAGCTGGACCATAGGTGGAAGGAGACCATGGGTGGAGCTAGACCAAGGGTGGAGCTAGACTATGAATGGAACTACACCATGGGTGGAGCTGATCCATAGATGGAGCGAGACCATGGGTGGGGCTGGGCCATAGGTGGAGCTGAACCATAGGTGGAAGGAGACCATGGGTGGAGCTAGACTGTGAATGGAGCTACACCATGGGTGGAGCTGATCCATAGATGGAGCGAGACCATGGGTGGGGCTAGACCAAGGGTGGAGCTAGACTATGAATGGAGCTAGACCATGGGTGTAGCTAGACCAAGGGTGAAGCTAGACAAAGGGTGGAGCTAGACTATGAATGGAGCTAGACCATGGATGGAACTAGACCATAGGTGGAGCTAGACCATGGGTGGAGCTAGACCATGGGTGGAGCTAGACCATAGGTGGAGCTACACCTAGAGCAAAGTCGTTCCTGCTGTTGGGACTGAATGAAGGAAACTATTAGCTCCACAAACAGCATGAGAAACACCGTCTCTCATCACTGGTCTGTGAGGATCCATCAGCATACATGACCACAGTGCACCGCCAGGGACGATGGTGGTGAGTACACCATCGAGTCGTCCACACATCAGTCCTTGCAGGATATGAGGACTGAGCTGACCAGGAGGACAACATACAGACCCAACCTTGTGAGGTCAGATCATATGCCAAGGTTTCGAAGACATGGATATGGGTTTTGTCGGTCGTAGTTCCCATAGAGACCAATATTTTCACTTGTGTGAGGCAGAGCCACTGGTGATAGCCTAATGATAATGAGCGATGATGGCAGGGTAAATTTCCACAGGGAAGCAGGGTCGTGAGAAAAACATGTAGAAGTTGCTGAGCAAAGAAGTATGGGCAGATGTAGGTCTTCCGAGACATTTTAGGCACTAAGAGCGATACGATGGCCAGTGATCATGTCTTGGATTGAGGTAGAGCATTGGGAGAGTTCTCATATTAACTCCCCTAGTCGAGAGGAGATTGAGAGATTAGTCTCATAGTCTCGTCCTCTGAATATAAGCGGATGCGTATGACTTCTTCCTCGCCTTCGTCAGAGAAAGTCAGGAACAGAGAGATCGAACCTTCAAAGATTCTTTGAATTTCCTCCAGGTTTTGGAAAGGAAAATAGAGAAAGGGAAGATTTCCAAACCCCTTGTCCTTCATTGAGGAACTTCGCAGTCCAAAGGACACCATTAGGACCCTGCTGCTGTGGGTAGCGAAGCTTTGAGTCTGTCATAGGTGGGTGGGTTGGGCCATTCTGTCGTCTGTTTCCCTGCGCTACCTCGCTAACGCGGGAGACAGCGACAAAGTATAATAGATAATAAAATATATATAAAGAAGAGAAAGACAGAAAACTGCTCGAACATTTATATTAAAGCATTTAAGATTAAGAGTCTGTAAACATAAGAGCATCAATTACCCTCTTGCTCAACCCTGCATCCCCGATACCAGCCATCAAACAACTTTGTACGTAAAACAAAAGACAAAACCCCAGGCAACATCGCCCTCCGGTAACACACCCCTCCACCCTTAAACTGTCACTCCGTCAGGGCCAATATGTCGTCAAGTGAACCCAACTGGCCAGCATCAGTATACATTTGTAATCACATTAAGGCCATTCGCCAATTGCGGCCCGTCTTCGCGTGAGACATGGCGACGCTCGACGCCCATTGGTCCACGAGCGCCTTGGGGGGGGGAAGAGGGAGAGAAAAAACAGCTGTGCATGAGCGAACAAAAAGTGGAGAACAGTGTTTTGTGGGAGTAATTTTTTGCCTCGCTTGGGGGAGCTCATGGCGATACAGTTATGTTTATATATATATTTATCTATCTATTCATGTGGTTTCAAGGCTGGGTAATTCAACCACAATCCACATGGTCGTCATAGAGAGCGCGGCTGCACTAAGCGTAAAGGAATAGTTACGAGAGATATAAAAAATCGACCCTGAGGGGGGGAAAAAAAATGGTCACTGGAAGTACTACCTCGCAACGCTGACACGCCATAGACTTCTCCACTCCAACCTGACAACTAAAACTGTAATCTATCCTTATTGGTGGCTAGGAGCCATCCTGGGGAACCTGCCAAGTAAGATCTGTCATCCTAAATACCAAATGCGAAGCCATAAAAGAAAAAAAAAGGTGGAAGAGGGAGTGAAGCCCACGGTGGTGTGTGGAGGCGCGGGCCATGGGCAGGTGACGCTAGGCAACTCAAAGCTTGATGACGCAACTGGCAAGGATTGGTCCGCTTAAAAAAACGCTGAGCGCTCTCGTACAAAATGGCTACTGCTGCTGCTGCTGCCTCCTTCTACGTTCTGGTGGCACTCCTACAGCAGGAGGGAGAACCTCTGTAGCCTGAGAGAGGTGTGTGTGGGTTTGTTCGTCAGGAAAAGAACCTCCGTCGTGAACTTCGGAAAGGAGAAGTTCGTACAGTGTCTGTCTGTTTAATGTTTTATCCAAAAATAAGCGAATTAACCAATACCTTCAATTATTTTGGACTACGATTTCAGTTATCATTATTTATCTGAACGAGTCGTATCAGGTTTATCTTTTTTATTGGTTATCATTAGCGATATTTCCAGTTGTCTCGTCTCCTCACTACTGCTCCTCTGAGACTTCCTCAAACACCGTCATCTATTCATTTCTCTCGTTCTGAGGGTGTTGCTCCTGCTGGATGTGCTTGGGAGGGAGGGAGGGAGGAAGGAGGAAGGCTGGCTGGCCGGCTGGAGTCCCATGGTGTGGCAAAAATATCCCGTCCCACCTGTGGGTGGTCCTCGCCCAACTTGTGTGTGTACTCACCTTTCCTCCCGATCCCACCCAGTCTGCGCGCGCGCGCACACCCACCCACCCACCCACACACACACACACACATATAGTACTCACATCTGGCCAGCCCTCGGAAATTTGCACTTATATACGAACCATCAATGAAGTACTGGGCCTCCTTCCATAGGCCAAACGCACGCGAAGAGGCACCAGGCCCTCATCAGAAGTGTCTATCAAATAACTAACTTAATACAACCCAAAATAACTCAATATAACCCAATATCTGGCTAGGTTGAGAAAGCTTTAATTATTCTCCTATAATGATGAGGTGATGGTTAGTAGAAAAGGAGCGCGCCTGCAGCTTCAAAGCAACCCTCACCGTCAGTGGGAGAGAGGAAGGATAAAGACGCCTCAGGAGTGAAAAAGGTTCTTCTATGGTTTCATTATACTCATTTCCGTTCATTGTGTGAGATCCAAAACCTCACCGAAAGTGACTTCAGACTGGTAGTGTAAGCTCATGGTTCCTTTTCTGTCTTCTAGGTGCCTCCCGCTACTCCCAGAGAGTCGGCTACGTCCGCTGGGCGGGACCAAAGATCATAGAATGTGTGTGTGTGTGTGTGTATGTATGGGGAAAGTCCAGCGCAATTGGAATGATCAATAGGTAATTACAGTCTTCATTGCGGTAATTGCATCGTGGGCACGAAGGGTCGTTTGATACGCTGAAATGATGTCATTAAGGAAAATCTCACACTATACCCCAAATTCGCCTTGTTCCCAACTGTGTAATAATCACCTAGTGTAACTGTGACTACAGTATCCAGTGTGTAATGTACCTTGACCTTACTGTATCATTGTTAACAACATGCCTAGTGCCTTGACCTTACTGTATCATTGTTAACAACATGCCTAGTGCCAGTAGGTTCTGTAACTGTAGCCCAACATGTCATATACCTTTGACCTTTCTCACTACTATCAATGTTAACGACTGTACGCTATACTGTATCCTGTTTCATATACGACTGTACGCTATACTGTATCCTGTTTCATATACGACTGTACGCTATACTGTATCCTGTTTCATATACGACTGTACCCTATACTGTATCCTGTTTCATATACGCACCTCACGGTATATGTAGTATGTTTGTGTAAACAATGTAACTGTAATGTTAACAAGATGCATTGTATATGTACGACATCTTCTACACTGGATTAGTATCAACCCAAATGTAATCAGTTTTACTGTCATCATCACTCACTATCTTGTGAGTATATATCATATACCGTGCTGGGGGTGTGGAGGAGAATCTGTGAGTGTACATTTCTGAAGTGGGAGGCAGGAATAAGCCCTATTTTTTTTTGCTATATCTGCTTGAGGATCAGTGGTTAGTTATGGAGTGGTTTGGGTGGGAGGTGGTCGAGTGTTGTTGGAAAGACTTGGACGTGGAGTATGTTGGGGGGTGAGGTTGCACTGGGAGAAATCTTGCCTTCACTGTCATGGTGTTAGGTGACTGTGGTTTCTATTCCAGCCAGTGACTGCAGTGAGTGTTTATCTAATCTGTGAGGTTTTGGCAGCTGTGTCACATTAGATTTTGACATGGTTGGATCACAAAGCAAGTTAGACGTAGTACAAGACATCAAAGGATTCCTTTTCCTTGTCCAAATGTGGTTCCAGGAAGCGTCATGGGGAGACCAACTTTGCTTTGTGCTGCTATGTATAATGTTGGGTAGCGGGTGTCGTCAGCGGTGCACCAGAACAGTTGGAGTCTTCCTGGGATGAGAGACTGGCCATTCAAGGTGGCAAGAGGGTGCGGGTTGGATTTATGTGTTCCTGGCTGGGGGTCAAGAGGGTTACTGATGGTTTTTGTGGTGATACAGACATTCTCTTCTGGGGTAATCCAATGCTCGAGTTGTGTGATGTAGTGGGGGTTGCTGGGGTTGCTTGTATCAGCGTTGGAATGATGTCATGTTGTTGAGAGATCGTCTGCATATGAGAAGACCTTCACACTGTGGTTTGTAGAAGGTGATGGAAGGGTCATATAGGAAGAGACTGAAGAGAGGTGGAGAGAGAAGTTCTCCCTGGGGTAACCCCATTGTAGAGCTTCGTGATTTTAGAAATGAAGCTTTTGTGAGGGACTCTGGCATGGCGGCCGATCATGACGTTAGCCAACCACTTCTTTTCATTGTTGTGTAGAGTGGTGTCAAGCACTCTTTGTATGAGACTATATCGAGGGACGTTGTCAAATGCTTTATCTTATTTTACATTGCGACTCAAATCGTGCGGGAAGGGGGTTGAGGGAGGTGAAGTAACTCAAGCCGTCTCATGCGAAGTCAGTATGTCCTGTGGTATGGGAGTGATTGGGGGTCTAAAGGCAGGATGTGTAGGTGAGAGAGGGATACTTGGCTTGTTCCTGTGGTGGATCAATTATCTAAATAGTTTGGATACTATAGAAAGTAGCGATAAAAGTCTGGTATATGAGGATGGGAGAGTTGAGGAGCTTAAAGACTTAACAGACTGATGGAAATAGAGCAATGGCAAAACAGCTTATGTATGCACTTGCTGAGAAATACCTAACTTCAACATACACAGCTCAACATATACCTAACTTCAACATACATAACTCATGACGCACCTAACTTCAACAACGATCGATAAACACAGACCGAACTTAAACTTGGCCGGCTAAACACTAACCTAACTTTAACAGAGACCACTGAAGCCCCAACTTAAGATACACACACACACACACACACACACACACACACACACATATATATTCCTATGAGTCCACGGGGAAAATGAAACACGAAAAGTTCCCAAGGGCACTTTCGTGTAATAATCACATCATCAGGGGAGACACAAGAGAGAAATATAACAGTCAGTTGATATACATCGAAGAGACGAAGCTAGGACGCCATTTGGTAAACATGTGATTGTCCAAAACATATATATATATATATATATATATATATATATATATACACTTCAACAAAGACATCTCAACAAATATCTCCCATTTCAATAGACGATAAACTGGAGGAAATGAGACCCAACATTGTTAAGATGGTTGGGGGATCGCAATGCCCCCTGGGCCGTTTCCCACGGCTAACGGCGCAAGTTTAGTTCTCACAAAGTTTCTTGAGATGTGACAGTTACAAAGAAGACTTTAAAAGATGGTTCACAACACCGTCGCAGGCTGCCAGGTACCGTAGCACAGGCCTTGGGGAAGGAGGGGGGATATGGGCAGCTCTGGGTGGAGCTACTGCTGGGGGGACAAGTCCGCCTACTGGACCTGGAGGTACCGCCAGAATGCATTCAGGGAGAATGGTATGTCGGTAAGACGAAATTATGGGTTTTCTGAACCTCTTTACGTTTCGAATCTTTCTTCCTCTTTTTTGGGGGGAGATGTGAATAGCGTTAGATGGTGGGTGGGTGGGTGGGTGGCGGTGTTAACGTGGACGGTGGTGGTGTTGGCGTGGGTGGTGGTGGTGGTGTGTGTGGTGGTGGTGTGGTAGGTGGAGCATGGAAGGACACACAAAATAGGACCCGATGGTCCATAACAACATGATCTGTTGTGTTGGACCGAAAGAAAGTGGTAGAAACATTATAACAAAGCAGAAAGGAGCCACCACCTCCTCCTCCTCCTCTTCTTCTTCACCCAGGTCTTCCCTCCAGTTCAACAGTCGGCAGGAGAAAAAGAAAAAGAAATATGTGAATTTACATTCCATGCAGTGTTGATATAAGACCCCGTCGTGGCAATTGCTATCAGTAAGTGTGAACCTCAAAAAAAATAGAGGAAAATAATGTCTTCTACCATACAACATCTGCTGTATGGATGGATTTTGAAAAAGGAATACTTGAGCTAGCAGTGCACTGGATACCCAACTGACAACAGAGAGTAGAGAAAGTATTTGTCTAGTTTATAGTTTTAGAATGTTTATAGTCTAGATGTACATAGACAAAGCATTTCAGTCATAGTATGGGCGAGGAAGACATATCTATGGGTATCTATGGTAGGTGGGGGCAAGTATAGAGTTAACCTTGATTTGAAGGTAATTATAGTCTTTGTATTTACTACAGTGGGAAGCAGTTTATCTGATATTCAACCAGTTCACGTGTGAGAAACGTTTGCCCACATCATCATTACATCTTCCTTTAACCTCCATAACCATTTCTTTTTCGAGGACTGAATCCCTTCCTAGGTTGAAGAAATGTTCGTATAACCATTTCTTATTCGACTCAAATTCCTCTCTAGGTTGAAGAAATGTTCGTATGTTTTGTTTGCCGAAAGATTTTAGTATTCTCAAAATTTCTACTAGATCGTCTCTGAGTAAGCAGATTTTCTTTTAAGAATAATTTTAGATATTTGAATTAGTGTAGCTACCCATCTTTGAATTTGCTCAAGATTTTCAAATTTTTTTTATCAAGTTTGTTGACCTGAATTGAACAGATCATTTCGAAATGAGATCTGATCATGAGTCTGTTTCCCTCTTGCTCACCTGTCATAAGTCTATTTCCCCTTAGCCTCACCTGTTACAAGTCTATTTACCTCACACTCACTTGTCATAAGTCTATTTCCCTCATTTTCAACTGTCATAAGTCTACTACCCTGTGACCCTGTTACCTTCATTCTCACCTGTCACAAGTCTAGTACCCTCATACTCACCTGTCACAAGTCTAGTACCCTCATACTCACCTGTCACAAGTCTAGTACCCTCATACTCACCTGTCACAAGTCTATTTCCCTCATCCTCACCTGTCATACGTCTATTTCCCCCATCCTCACCTGTCATACGTCTATTTCCCCCATCCTCACCTGTCATACGTCTATTTCCCCCATCCTCACGTGTCATAAGGTCCCAATCTATATCAGGAGTGGCGTGTAGGTGTTGAGGTGTTGGCGTGTGTGGTAGACGTGTGGGTTGGCGGGGGCAGTGGTGATGTGGTGGTGGTGATGTTGATGTGGTTGACGTGGGGGGGGGGGGAAGGTCATATCATACAGCTGGTCCTAATGATCTAAACAGTTGTTCAAGATCCCCAACGACTTATAAAAGACATCGCCACAACCCCGACCTAAAACATCACCACCACAACCCCCGACCTAAAACATCACCACCACAACCCCGACCTAAAACCGCCACAACCCCGATCTAAAACATCACCACCACAAACCCCGACCTAAAACATCACCACCACAACCCCCGACCTAAAACATCACCACCACAACCCCGACCTAAAACATCACCACCACAACCCCCGACCTAAAACATCACCACCACAACCCCCGACCTAAAACATCACCACCACAACCCCGACTTAAAACATCACCACCACAACCCCCGACCTAAAACATCACCACCACAAACCCCGACCTAAAACATCACCACCACAAACCCCGACCTAAAACATCACCACCACAACCCCCGACTTAAAACATCACCACCACAAACCCCGACCTAAAACCACCACAACCCCCGACCTAAAACATCACCACCACAACCCCCGACCTAAAACATCACCATCACATCATGTGACGCAACACTGTATGGCATAACACCTTACCACTGTAGTAATACAGTGTGTGGCGCCCCATTAACTCCACTAACCTCCCCACTGTCGATAAAAATATTGAGCTGTATCAACTTGGTAAACAGTGGACCGTTCCTCTCACTCGAAGACAAGGAGCTGTGGCCCACTGTGGCCACCATAGGTGGGCCAACAATAACCAGAGATCCTCAGGTCTGGCCCTCACCTGGGGCATGGAGAGTCCTTTTGTTTACATCTTGGGGTCTGTCTCGGGGGCCCGGGTTACCTGGCCACACAGGTAATAATCCCCTTTGGCTAATGATGTGCCCTACAGTGATCCGCAGTACTGGACGAAGGAGGAGGAGGAGGAAGAGGAAGAGGAGAAGAAGAAGAGAAGATGAGGGAGAAGAAGAAAAATGAAGAAGAGGGAGAAGAAGAAGAGAAAATGAGGGGGGGGGAGAAGAAGAAGAAGGAGAAGAAGAAGAAGAAGAAGAAGAAGAAGAAGAAGAAGAAGGAGAAGAAGAAGAAGAAGAAGATGGGGAAGAAGAAGATGGGGAAGGAGAAGAAGAAGAAGAGGAGGAGGAGGAAGACGGCGAAGGAGAAGAAGAAGAAGAAGAAGAGGAGGAAGACGGGGAAGGAGAAGAAGAATGAAGAAGTAGAAGAAGCAGCAGCCTACGCTATAGTGATGTTTAGAGAGCTCTATGATACTGTGTGGTGGGCTCTACATTGGTGTGTGGTGGGCTCTACATTGTTGTATGATGGGCTCTACATTGGTGTGTGGTGGGCTCTACATTGGTGTGTGGTGGGCTCTACATTGGTGTGTGGTGGGCTCTACATTGGTGTGTGGTGGGCTCTACATTGGTGTGTGGTGGGCTCTACATTGGTGTGTGGTGGGCTCTACATTGGTGTGTGGTGGGCTCTACATTGGTGTGTGGTGGGCTCTACATTGGTGTGTGGTGGGCTCTACATTGGTGTGTGGTGGGCTCTACATTGGTGTGTGGTGGGCTCTACATTGGTGTGTGGTGGGCTCTACATTGGTGTGTGGTGGGCTCTACATTGGTGTGTGGTGGGCTCTACATTGGTGTGTGGTGGGCTCTACATTGGTGTGTGGTGGGCTCTACATTGGTGTGTGGTGGGCTCTACATTGGTGTGTGGTGGGCTCTACATTGGTGTGTGGTGGGCTCTACATTGGTGTGTGGTGGGCTCTACATTGGTGTGTGGTGGGCTCTACATTGGTGTGTGGTGGGCTCTACATTGGTGTGTGGTGGGCTCTACATTGGTGTGTGGTGGGCTCTACATTGGTGTGTGGTGGGCTCTACATTGGTGTGTGGTGGGCTCTACATTGGTGTGTGGTGGGCTCTACATTGGTGTGTGGTGGGCTCTACATTGGTGTGTGGTGGGCTCTACATTGGTGTGTGGTGGGCTCTACATTGGTGTGTGGTGGGCTCTACATTGGTGTGTGGTGGGCTCTACATTGGTGTGTGGTGGGCTCTACATTGGTGTGTGGTGGGCTCTACATTGGTGTGTGGTGGGCTCTACATTGGTGTGTGGTGGGCTCTACATTGGTGTGTGGTGGGCTCTACATTGGTGTGTGGTGGGCTCTACATTGGTGTGTGGTGGGCTCTACATTGGTGTGTGGTGGGCTCTACATTGGTGTGTGGTGGGCTCTACATTGGTGTGTGGTGGGCTCTACATTGGTGTGTGGTGGGCTCTACATTGGTGTGTGGTGGGCTCTACATTGGTGTGTGGTGGGCTCTACATTGGTGTGTGGTGGGCTCTACATTGGTGTGTGGTGGGCTCTACATTGGTGTGTGGTGGGCTCTACATTGGTGTGTGGTGGGCTCTACATTGGTGTGTGGTGGGCTCTACATTGGTGTGTGGTGGGCTCTACATTGGTGTGTGGTGGGCTCTACATTGGTGTGTGGTGGGCTCTACATTGGTGTGTGGTGGGCTCTACATTGGTGTGTGGTGGGCTCTACATTGGTGTGTGGTGGGCTCTACATTGGTGTGTGGTGGGCTCTACATTGGTGTGTGGTGGGCTCTACATTGGTGTGTGGTGGGCTCTACATTGGTGTGTGGTGGGCTCTCGAGGAACGACAGATGCAGCAACGGGTTACAACAGTAACACCAACTAAGCACAACAGGAGCAAGCAACAGAGAAGTGAGACCGCAACAGTCGATGCAACAGGGACAGCAGTAACAGAGGAGTGAGGTACAACATTAGCAGTGATATCAGTGGAGCCAGTCAGCGGGGCGCCCCATCACCCCCTGCTAATAAATTGCAAGGATCGCTTTAACACGACCCCGCCCCGCCACCAACCCCGCTCTCTCTGCCACGACCGGAGGGGAGAACAGAGAGGGGAGATGGGGGCGTTAGTCTTGGGGGAGTTTAGAGGGGGAGCAGCGTCGGTCCGGGGGAGCTGGAGGCTTTGATGTGGAGGGGGAGGTACGGAAGGAGGGGCATTAGCGTGTAGGGGTGAGTTAGGGATGTTGATGTGGTGGAGGCGAGGAAGAAGGGGCATTGGTGTAGGGGGAGTTAGAGATGTTGATGTGGTGGAGGCAAGGAAGAAGGAGCATTGGTGTGGGGGGAGTTAGAGATGTTGATGTGGTGGAGGCGAGGAAGAAGGAGCATTGGTGTGGGGGGAGTTAGGGATGTTGATGTGGTGGAGGCAAGGAAGAAGGGGCATTGGTGTGGGGGTGGAGTTAGGGATGTTGATGTGGTGGAGGCAAGGAAGAAGGGGCATTGGTGTGGGGGTGGAGTTAGGGATGTTGATGTGGTGGAGGCAAGGAAGAAGGGGCATTGGTGTGGGGGTGGAGTTAGGGATGTTGATGTGGTGGAGGCAAGGAAGAAGGGGCATTGGTGTGGGGGGAGTTAGGGATGTTGATGTGGTGGAGGCGAGGAAGAAGGGGCATTGGTGTGGGGGGAGTTAGAGATGTTGATGTGGTGGAGGCGAGGAAGAAGGGGCATTGGTGTGGGGGTGGAGTTAGGGATGTTGATGTGGTGGAGGCGAGGAAGAAGGGGCATTGGTGTGGGGGTGGAGTTAGGGATGTTGATGTGGTGGAGGCGAGGAAGAAGGAGCATTGGTGTGGGGGGAGTTAGGGATGTTGATGTGGTGGAGGCGAGGAAGAAGGGGCATTGGTGTGGGGGGAGTTAGAGATGTTGATGTGGTGGAGGCAAGGAAGAAGGAGCATTGGTGTGGGGGGAGTTAGAGATGTTGATGTGGTGGAGGCGAGGAAGAAGGAGCATTGGTGTGGGGGGAGTTAGAGATGTTGATGTGGTGGAGGCGAGGAAGAAGGGGCATTGGTGTGGGGGTGGAGTTAGGGATGTTGATGTGGTGGAGGCGAGGAAGAAGGGGCATTGGTGTGGGGGTGGAGTTAGGGATGTTGATGTGGTGGAGGCGAGGAAGAAGGAGCATTGGTGTGGGGGTGGAGTTAGGGATGTTGATGTGGTGGAGGCGAGGAAGAAGGAGCATTGGTGTGGGGGGAGTTAGAGATGTTGATGTGGTGGAGGCGAGGAAGAAGGAGCATTGGTGTGGGGGTGGAGTTAGGGATGTTGATGTGGTGGAGGCGAGGAAGAAGGAGCATTGGTGTGGGGGGAGTTAGAGATGTTGATGTGGTGGAGGCAAGGAAGAAGGGGCATTGGTGTGGGGGTGGAGTTAGGGATGTTGATGTGGTGGAGGCGAGGAAGAAGGAGCATTGGTGTGGGGGTGGAGTTAGGGATGTTGATGTGGTGGAGGCAAGGAAGAAGGGGCATTGGTGTGGGGGGAGTTAGAGATGTTGATGTGGTGGAGGCGAGGAAGAAGGGGCATTGGTGTGGGGGGAGTTAGAGATGTTGATGTGGTGGAGGCAAGGAAGAAGGGGCATTGGTGTGGGGGTGGAGTTAGGGATGTTGATGTGGTGGAGGCAAGGAAGAAGGGGCATTGGTGTGGGGGTGGAGTTAGGGATGTTGATGTGGTGGAGGCGAGGAAGAAGGGGCATTGGTGTGGGGGTGGAGTTAGGGATGTTGATGTGGTGGAGGCAAGGAAGAAGGGGCATTGGTGTGGGGGGAGTTAGAGATGTTGATGTGGTGGAGGCGAGGAAGAAGGGGCATTGGTGTGGGGGGAGTTAGAGATGTTGATGTGGTGGAGGCGAGGAAGAAGGGGCATTGGTGTGGGGGTGGAGTTAGGGATGTTGATGTGGTGGAGGCAAGGAAGAAGGGGCATGTAGTTACTACCCGAAAGGGGACCAGAGTCACCCTTTCCCTTAAAACCCTCCTTCCACCTCTGGTTTCAGGTCTGGGGTTCTTCCTCTAGGCTGAGTTTATAAAGGGGAATTGCCATCTCTTGTTTAAGCCATGTTCCTCCAGCATCGCTCGTTCGAGCGTAAGAAACCACCCCCCCCCAGATATGCTAGAAGGTTTGATATCTTACCACCTTGACTGACAGACGGTCTGTCTGTCTCTGTCTCTGTCTGTCTGTCTGTCTGTCTGTCTGTCTGTCTCTCTCTCTCTCTCTCTCTCTCTCTCTCTCTCTCTCTCTCTCTCTGACACTGCAAAAGTCTCCACACACACACACACACACACACACACACACACACACACACACACACATACACAGTGGGGTCATGTGGGGTCACACGAGATCTTGGGAGACTTATGTGGCCTCCACTTGCAAAGGGTCAAGACTATCTATTTCCACTCTGGCACCTGCCTGTGTGTCATGTTGGGTCGCGTGAGGTCATGCAAGTGTCCTTTGACCTCGGCGACAGTGACCCCGAGGGGTCGTGTAGGTCATGAAGGTCAGGTATCAACACAGAGTTCCCTGTTACGTGGCGTGGGATCTCGACAAGGCTCTTACACATCATGTGACGCTCCCTGTGAGGGCGTCCTCCACATGTGACGCTCTCTGTGAGGGCGTCCTCCACATGTGACGCTCCCTGTGAGGGCGTCCTCCACATGTGACGCTCCCTGTGAGGGCGTCCTCCACATGTGACGCTTTCTGTGAGGGCGTCCTCCACATGTGACGCTCCCTGTGAGGGCGTCCTCCACATGTGACGCTTTCTGTGAGGGCGTCCTCCACATGTGACGCTCCCTGCGAGGGCGTCTTCTCCACAGGTGACGCTCCCTATGAGGGCGTCCTCCACATGTGACGCTCCCTGTGAGGGCGTCCTCCAGATGTGACGCTCCCTGTGAGGGCGTCCTCCACATGTGACGCTCCCTGTGAGGGCGTCCTCCACATGTGACGCCGTAATACAAGTAACCTAATCTGGGCGAGACGCGTTCCGCCGTAACTCAATCATGAAAATTCTGGGGAAAGTCTCCCCACCCCGCAGTCTCTCTCTCTCTCTCTCTCTCTCTCTCTCTCTCTCTCTCTCTCTCTCTCTCTCTCTCCTCATCCCACAGTCTCTCTCCCTCTCGTCTCCCCACCCCTAAGTCTCTCTCTCTCCCCATCCCTCGGTCTCTCTCTATCCTCCCTCCAACCCCCTCCACCCCATGAGGCAGCTTGTCTCCCCACCCTGGGACCCCTTTCTCACCGTAGACCCCTGCCTTCCTCCCCCCTAACCCCTTTCTCTCCCCAACTCGCAGTCTCTCTCCCTCTTCTCCCCACCCGTGTCTTCCTTTCTCTCCCTGTTCTCTCTCTCTCTCTCTCTCTCTCTCTCTCTCTCTCTCTCTCTCTCTCTCTCTCTCTCTCTCTCTCCCCACCCTCATCCTCCTGTTTCTCTCTTCTCTCCCCATTCCCAGCCTCTCCCCACCCCACCTCAATCGTCTCCCCACCCCATAGTCTTCATCCCTTGACTCCCCACCGTTCAATCTCGCTCTCCCCACCTCTCAGTCTTTCGACCTCTTCTCCCCACCTCTCAGTCTTTCGACCTCTTCTCCCCAACCTCTATCCTCCCCCTTCTTCGTTGCCCATTAGTTTATCTCCCCTCTCTCCCCCATTTCCTGCTCCCTCCCTCCGTCACTGCACGGAATCAATAATAGTTTGGGAATGGGGATATGGGAGTGATGGGGCAGCATTACGCTCGCCCCATGTCATCTCCAGTTGCTATGAGAAATGAGAAACGCGGGTCGTCGGTGTTACCGGACTCTGCCCTGCCCGAAGCTACAGGCTCGAGTAATGAGTCACCCTTCGACGAGGACCGCGTCGAAGAATTTCCCCCCCCCACCCCCTTTATACGAAGGAGCCTGCATTCCCCTGCCACTGGGAGAAGCGCAGGAGCCATTGGATTGTAGGAGGAGCCCTTTGGGTGAATGGTCGTAGGACCTTCCATCAGGACCCTGCCCCATACCCCACCTCACCCCATAGAGAGACACAGGTCTTAGAGGTCATCAAAATAGCTCTGAAATAGGTCAACACACACCGTAGGATCCCTTGCAGGTGCCAAAAACAGAGGCCACCGGATCTCCTCTCTCCGGGGGGGAAAACGACAGTGTTCAGCGTCCGTACGATGGCGAAACCAATATCTCCTTCATATTACGTGATGTAAGGATAAAATATAGGGTGTGTCCCCAGGGGGGAAAGCGGAGGGAGGGATGGGCGGGCGGCCACGGCTGGGGGGAGTGAGCTACCAGTGAGTGGGGAGAGAGAGGGGGGGAGAGGGAGTGAGTGAGTGAGTGTGAGAGTGCGCGCGCGGAAGCAATGCTCGCACGGTGGTGCCAGAGGTACAATGACTGATGCGGTAACGCACCGCCCACAAGGGGGTGGAGACACGAACCTCCTAGTGTTACACAACACCCACCACCACCCACCACCACCTACAACCCCCACCTACAACCCCACCCTCACTCCCTCCCTCTTCAAGTCCATCGCTGAGAGAAGGCCTCGATAGACGGTAGCAATCGTCTATCGTGAAGAATCGTCACATACACACACACACACACACACACCTACATACACAAACTGCTGGTTACGTCGCTTGCTTATCAAGGGTGCGCAACACTGCCCTTCTACCCTTCTTACAAGCTAAACATGACTACATAAACCCTACAAGAAACTAGAAATAGAGGAAAGAAACGAGAGACAATGGAGGGTTCAGAAGGTGAATTTCCCCCCCAAAAGCCTCACCGTGATGAAGACATAGTTACCTACAACTGGTCATTACATTCACAGCCATGACTTAAGGTGTGACTGACCATCCCGTGACTGACGTATGACTGACCAACAGTCATGAGTCTGACACACACAATCGAGGCCCTGGCTACGCTAGACCCCACACACACACACTAACACACATGCGCGCACCTGAGCTAGATTCTAGCGCATGTATGCGTCTTTACGACGGAGCAAAAGGGCTGTATCCTCCAACAGATCTGTTGTCGTTGATGTTTACTGATGACAGTAAACAGATGACTGACCGTCTTACCAGGATAATGAGACCCACAACTGCTGCAGGTATACTGACCCACACACTAGACGCTGCTGGTCGTTTCAGACCCTCCAATCTGGTCGTATCAGATCCTTCAAGCCTTGGTCGTATCAGACCCTCAAGCCTTGGTCGTATCAGACCCTCAAGCCTTGGTCGTATCAGACCCCTCAAGCCTTGGTCGTATCAGACTCTCAAGCCTTGGTCGTATCAGACCCCTCAATGCTTTGTTGTATAAGACCCCGAAGCTGGTCGTATCAGACCCTCAATGAATTCCTTTTACTGTTAAGTCTATAACCTAAAAACATGTTAGCTAACCCGTTACCAGGACAAGCTCTGATACTGAATTCCTTTTATTTACCACAATTCCAATAAGTGAAACAACATATATGCGTGTAGACACCTCGTTCAAAGATGCAAACACGACATCAGATCCTACTAAGAAAGACTTGAGAACACTTTATAACTGCAATAGCTATGGGATCCCCTTTTAGATCCAGCTCTGGCAGATGATTTCCTTCATCACCACGAAGTGACATGGTTAGATGAAGGCCCTTACTCGGTTGCAGACCATTATGGTACAAGAGATAGGTAGATGACACATATCTCTGGTCATATAAAACAGTCCCACCAATATATATGTATACACCAGGCACGAGAAACATGAAATACACACCAGAGACAGAATGTAACCATTCACTATCCACCACAAGCAATACCACCACAGTTTACTAAAAGATACATTCATAGTAATAGGATTTGGCTATCTTATTATCCCCTCCCCTTGTCCCACCTCTTCAAAATCATTGCCATCAAGACGTCTAAGAGATCCATTTCATCTTTGCTCCATTTAGTAATGGAATTGATAATTAGCAATGCCTTCTTTTTTTCCCTCCCGACAATGGAGACTCCCCTGTAATACAAGAATTACTGAAGTAATCGAAGAATAATGACTTCGCTACATCAATCACCATAGTCAATGTTGCTAATGGCATTACTTATATTAAGCTCCTCTTCTGTAGACTCACTACTTTAAGTATAAGAAAACGGGTCTTAAAAGTGCTTTATAAGTATTACCCAAATAGAACACTCAGCATTTAATGTTCATAAATCCATATACAATAGACTCGTTTACCCCCCAAAATAAGGACACGTTACGTGGGGAATTAATTCAACATCATATACTAATTCTCATGTCAAGACTCATTATTTATGTCAGATACACCATCAGTGCTAACTGACAGTTAAGTCACTGAGCACCCTAATTGGTCCTTAAGAACGAATCAGCTAATGACTAAACCACCTCACTGTTTAACAAGGGCCATCACTGCCACTGACACAACCATATACCATTTTCTGAAAAGCTTTTTGATAATTGATGAATGTGAGAGTGAAGCGGACATAACCACTTCAGCATCTCTTCATAGTCGGCCATACAAACCAGAATGAAAAGGCGATAACATCTCAACTCCTGCCACACCCACGACTGAATCTCCTTCTCCAACCACCAAGTCCCCAGTTCTCCCCAGGATGAAAGAATGACGCAAACACACATTAAACCAAACAAAGAAATTATCAAAACAAAACAAGCTACAAGGATGACGCAAACACACACATTAAACCATGCAAAAAAAAAGAAAAAATATCAAAAAACCAGCTCCCTTTATCTTGACAAAAGCCGTAAAAATCTCTCCACAAACTAAACTGAAATAATCTTGAGCTGTAATCCCATGAACAAAATCTAACAATTTGGTCAACAGGTCTCAAATGGCAGTGATTAATAACAACTTGGACGAGTGGGTAGGTAGTTCAAAGGGGGACGACTCCAGTCCCATGTTGACCCCGTCCGTTAAGCGCGACGTGGCCGAAGGCTATGACTTGAGTCACGGAGTCATAAGGTCTTCGAGAGGACGAGGTGGTTCTCCCTGGGCTTTGTGTAGGTCATCTCCCCCGACCAGCCGTGCACTGGAGACCTCATAGTGTCTCCTGTCTCCACCAGAGGTTTCAAGTATTCTGCTGGAGATGATAGGGTCTCCAATGATCGGGGTCTCCATCTACCTCAGCAGCTCGCCAATTATACCTTCATTATCTTGGCTGCATGAAAATTCCTGGCTGCTTGGATGATGCATGCATTCTCTCTTGTCTTCTGTCTGCATTTACGTCGAGTATATATATGTAATCAGAATCATGATGACTAACCCCCCAATGGGCTGTCAATAAGTCATCCATTTTCTATGCAGGATAGAAACTGGGGACTTTCTGCCGTTATGTGTACGATCTCATCTCAAAAATTACTTGATCCCACAAACTTATATGGAGGATTTCAAC